>NC_090765.1:53400268-53427768 GCF_036898095.1 Palaemon carinicauda | reverse complement strand
GGCCTTCTGGCTCTTATCTGGGAACCGAATGAATTCGATCCCAACCTTGTCCTTGGCTTTCCATGGAGTTCCATTATAATGGGAATCCTAGGAAACTATATCCAATGATCTAGGTCATTTGGATTATCCCAGGACCAGCCTATGGTAACCAGCCGGGCGAGATGCATGGAGCGTGTCTCCTTTACTGTTTCATTCTCTATGCATCACACCTTCCTTAAGTTAAAATTAATGATTAATGTTAACTTAATTTAAGAGCCACTCCTATGGCTCCCCCATACTCATTTTCTCTTTCTTCCACAGGAGGAGCAGATGAAGTGCGATTTCGCCTACTGTGCTGTGAAACGCTCCCAGTTTTACGGACATACGGCGTGCAGGACTCACGCCCCTTGCTCAGACAAGAAAGGGGATTGGAAGTTCTGGAATCCACTGGAATGTACGGTCTGCCAGGCCTATCTAGTTGAGGCCTTCCATAACCCTCCCTCAGCGGAGGTTAGAGACATTGCTCGTGAGAAACTGCGCAAGTGGGTGCGTGGTTTTCAGAGGAATGCTACTGGACCGTACCTGGCCACCGAAGAACTGAGGTCCCTGTTGTTCCCTAAGGCCTCCCCTGATTCAGTGGTTCCAAAGGAAGCAATCCCCACTGTCCAAATTTCAGTGGAACCTGATGTGGTCATGGCTCAGTCCATGCACGAGTGCCGTTTGGATTCTGAGGATGATGAACGGATCTCCGACGTCTCGGAAGATACGGAGAAGACGCTTATGGCTCAAGGAGCCGAAGAGGACGAAGACAAGGTGGAATACACCGAGTCGGAGATTGGAGCTACTCCCTCGTCCATCCCTCCGCCTACTCCTACACCGACGGAATTGTCCCTTCCGTCTACCTCCTCGACCCCGGATCCTTCCTCTTCCACCCAAGAACTGATCCGACTGATTAGAGCTGTCATGGACGACAGACTGAAGGAGAACCAGGAGTCCATCAGGTCGATGATTGGATCCAGAGACACGAAGAAGATCTCGGTCAAGGATCTCCCAGCTTGCTCTCATGCCAACCCGTGGAGGTATGCAGAGCATATGGTTATTGCAACCGGCAGGATCTTTGTTAGCGACAAGATCGGCACGGTCCCGTTGGAAGATGTGGAGTTCTTCCCAAGCTTCGAGGCCTACCCGGACTGTTACGTCCGACTTCGTGCTGAACCTGCCTCGAAGGAGGAGACCGAACCTAAAGAAGAGATAGTGTTCGATCTCGCAAAGGCCCAAGCTATGCTAGCCAACGCATTTAAGAGCAGGGGCTTTACCTGCTCTAAGCTTCCTGCCTTGAGCAAGAAGCATCCTACCTATGTCGCACCTGACACTGCGATTCTTCCATTTCTGGAAAAGGCCTTAGCTGCATGCCTTAAAGCGGCGGAAGAAGGGAAACCCTGCCCTGCACTGGAGGAGTGCAGACCCTTCTCCATCGTGACACCCCCTGACACTAGGCAATGGAAAGATGTCCAACATACTTTCGTCGTGGGTAGGCTCGATCCTGACGTCGCCGGACGTCAGTTTAATGAAGACCTCCCTAAGCTCAACGACCACCTCCTTCGCCGGGAACAAGACACGAAGGAGAGGCTTGCAGCTTCGCTTTCTCATCAAGTCCAACTTGAAGTAATGGCCTGTGACACAGCGGTACCCGATCACTACATGGTACTGGCCAAATCCCACTTACTCACGGTAATGAAGGACTTGTACCATTTCATAAAGGCTCGTAGAGCCTGTCGTGAATTCGTGTTTGTCGGTGCCACCGTGAAACACGAACCCCGGAGGCTGATTTCCTCCAACATCTGGGGAAAGCACCTGTTTCCTTCTGACCTTGTCAAGGAAATAACTGACAGAGCCGCCACGGAGAATAGGAACCTTCTCCACAAGTGGGGCATGTCCAGAAAAAGGAAAACCTCTCAGGACGATGGACCTCAGCCTAAGAGGAAACCTCAGAAGCCGAAACCCCAGCAACGTCAACAACGACGTCAGTTTCCGGGACCCGCTACCTCCCAAGTGGTTGCCCAACCACAACAGACCTTTCAGTTGGTCCCCCAACCGGTGTTGTCACAGTCACCGGTCTTCACCCCTGCCTTTGAGCAGTCATCCACTACCTTTCATGCCAGAGGTAGAGGCTCGTCCAGGGGTGCAAGCAGAGACGCCTCTCGTCGTCCCTCCAGAGGTAGAGGAGGAAAGGGAGCTAGCGGCCGAGGCAACAAGTCCTCGGGACACCAGAAGCAATGAAGTGCTTCCGGTGGGAGGAAGACTCCGCCAATTCCAGGATCGTTGGACCTTCGATCCTTGGGCACACAGCATCATCAAGAACGGTCTAGGCTGGAGTTGGGTGCAACCACCCCCAATCTTCCAGCGGTTCTTTCAACCATCAACCCCCATTCTGGAAGAATATGTTCTAGACCTCTTGAACAAGAAGGTGATAAGGAAGGTAAAGTCCACCAGGTTCCAAGGGAGACTGTTTTGCGTTCCCAAGAAGGACTCAGACAAGCTCAGAGTCATTCTGGACTTATCCCCCCTCAACAAGTTCATAGAGAACAACAAATTCAAGATGCTGACGCTTCAACAAATAAGGACCCTTCTGCCTCAGGGTTCCTACACGGTCTCTATAGACCTGGCGGATGCCTATTGGCACATTCCAATGAACCATCACGCTTCCTCCTACCTAGGATTTCGACTCCAAAGGAAAAGCTACGCCTTCAGGGCCATGCCATTCGGCCTCAATGTGGCCCCTCGGATCTTCACAAAGCTGGCGGATGCCATAGTACAACAGCTCCGCCTAAGAAACGTCCAGGTGATGGCCTACCTCGACGACTGGCTAGTCTGGGCTCCCTCGCCCGAAGAGTGTACAAAGTCTTGCGACGAAGTTACCCAGTACCTAGAACACCTGGGATTCAAGATCAACGAGAAGAAATCTCGCCTCTCTCCGGCTCAGAAGTTTCAGTGGTTGGGAATCCACTGGAATCTTCAGTCACACCGCCTTTCCATCCCCCAGAAGAAAAGGAAGGAAATAGCAGGGTCTGTCAAGCGACTACTGAAATCCAAACGCATTTCAAGACGACAGCAGGAACGAGTTCTAGGCTCTCTACAATTCGCCTCAGTGACAAACCCAGTGCTTCGTGCACAGCTAAAGGATGCCGCGGGAGTCTGGAGACGATCGGCATCCATCGCTCGAAGAGACCTCAAGAGACGGCTTCCAAACAGACTTCGACGCCTCCTAAAGCCGTGGTCGGAAGCAATGGCCCTGAAAAGGTCCATTCCTCTCCAACACCCTCCTCCATCACTCAACATCCACACGGATGCCTCACTGGAGGGCTGGGGAGGTCACTCCCACCTGAAACAAGCTCAAGGGACCTGGTCTCCACTATTCAAGACGTTCCACATAAACATCTTGGAGGCCATGGCGGTCCTTCTTACTCTGAAGAAGTTATCCCCGCCACCCTCGATCCACATCCGTCTAACCCTAGACAACTCGGTGGTAGTTCGTTGTCTCAATCGCCAGGGCTCAAGATCGCCCCAGATAAATCAGGTGCTTCTCCCAATCTTCCGTCTGGCGGAGAAGAAGAAGTGGCACCTGTCTGCAGTTCACCTACAAGGATTCCGCAACGTGACAGCGGATGCTCTATCTCGGACAAACCCGATAGAGTCGGAATGGTCTCTAGACGCAAGATCATTCTCCTTCATCTCCAATCAAGTCCCAGAACTTCAGATAGATCTCTTTGCAACGAGCGACAACAATCAACTTCCTCTGTACGTAGCCCCGTACGAGGACCCCAAAGCAGAAGCGGTGGACGCCATGTCACTGGACTGGAACAGATGGTCGAAGATATACCTGTTCCCTCCCACCAACCTTCTGTTGAAAGTCCTCTCCAAACTGAGAACCTTCAAAGGGACAGCGGCCCTAGTGGCTCCCAAGTGGCCCCGGAGCAACTGGTACCCCCTGGTCCTGGAGCTGCAGCCCAAGCTGATCCCTCTCCCGGGCCCAGTTCTCTCTCAACAAGTACAGAAGTCGACTGTCTTCGCTTCATCATCGAAAATCAAGGACCTTCATCTCATGATTTTCTCTCCCTTGCCGCAAAGAAGAGGTTTGGGATCTCGAAGAAAAGTCTAGACTTCCTAGAGGAATACAAGACCGAATCCACGAGACGGCAATACGAATCATCCTGGAGGAAATGGGTCTCCTTTGTTAAAGCAAAAAATCCTAAAGAAATCACCATTGATTTCTGTATGTCCTTCTTCATTCACCTTCATGGACAAGGATTAGCAGCCAATACGATCTCAACTTGCAAATCGGCTTTGACTAGACCAATTCTATATGCTTTCCAAATTGATCTGTCCAACGACATCTTTAACAAACTGCCGAAAGCATGTGCTCGCCTACGCCCAGCACCCCCTCCGAAACCGATCTCCTGGTCACTAGACAAGGTGCTCCATTTCGCCTCCAACTTGGACAATGATTCATGCCCCCTCAAGGATCTGACTCAGAAAGTTATATTTTTATTTGCTCTCGCCTCGGGAGCTCGAGTCAGCGAAATAGTGGCATTATCAAGAGAAGAGGGACACATCCTGTTTGCTGATTCAGGAGAAGTGACCCTCTCCCCCGATCCGACGTTTCTCGCCAAAAATGAATTACCCACCAAAAGATGGGGCCCTTGGAGAATATGCCCCCTGAAGGAGGATGTCTCTCTATGTCCAGTAGAGAGTCTCAAGGTCTATCTTCGCAGAACTTCAAACTTTGGTGGAGGCCAACTCTTCAAAGGAGAAACATCGGGCAGCGACCTGTCACTGAAACAATTAAGAGCGAAAATCACCTACTTCATTCGCAGAGCGGATCCGAACAGTACACCCGCTGGTCATGATCCTAGAAAAGTGGCATCTTCTCTGAACTTCTTTCAGAGCATGGACTTCGAGAGCCTTAAGAACTTTACGGGCTGGAAGTCCTCGCGAGTTTTCTTTAAACATTATGCGAAACAAGTGCACGAAATCAAACATTTTGTGGTAGCCGCAGGTAGTGTTATGAAACCTGCACCTGACTCTGCGTAGAACAGTGAGTTACTTGGGACTCTAACTCTTCGGGTGCCTATGTTGACCCTCGAGTGATTCATAGTGATGTCTAAAAACACTTAGTGCTTTTATAACTGTTCTTATCCCAGGTGGAATGTCATAGTGTTACACAAGTGCCGCATGCCTTGAGCATGATGTGTTATTTAAAGACTTGCGTTCCTCGAGAACGAGTACCTACTAATCCTGAAATTCCCTTTCAGATTCAAGAGCAAGCCTTTATTTCTATGTACATTATTATTACTGTAAATGAACTTTACTTTTTGCTGTAAATTATTTATTTTCTGCATTGTGAAATAAAATTTCTATTTTATTACTTGTGCGTCTCTTTCAGCTCCTACTTACTATGAAATACATACTGTCATAGTTTTATTTATTCCTCCTTTCTTATGGTCATGAAGAATTTAAGATGTCTATTCTTAAATTATATTCACCTTGTCTCAGTAAGGTTCCTACTCGAATACTTACTTCTGATAATCAGGAGATGAACCCTACACACAGTGCCCAACCACCACTGGCCTACTCAGAATGTTCCTATACAAATATCAAACATTCTGCTTCATCTCTAAGCTCTTTAAAAGCTCTTCTGTCAAGATGAATAGCCCTTCAATACCACTTTGACGTCGGCATAGCCCATGGGAACTTCCTACCAATGGGGGGCAGGATACTTCGTTCCTATGGTTCTTACCTAAGATTACTTTGCTATTTTGTCAATGCCTAGGCACTTAACTCTGGGGGAAAATCTACCACGATACATTGATTCTCTGGTACTCTTCCATCAGGACGCCATGGCTTTAGCCCAAAAAACGGATTTTGAGCGAAGCGAAAAATCTATTTTTGGGTGAGATAGCCATGGCGTCCTGATGGACCCTCCCTACTACTTCGTCAGTTTGTTCCCACCCTACACAATTGTATCATGGTGATGGGCAGCAACTGGCGCCAGGATAAAGACGCTCGTGACGTCATTAGAGCAATGGCGTCCGTTTGTTTACGTCTCGAGTATCAGTAGTAGCCACGAGTGAGATTAGCTGTGGAACGGCTCCCAGCTATTCTCAGCCCTTACACACCGAAGCGTTAACCCTGTTCGGGGTGGAGATAGCTATGTGGCACGACCAGACATGCGTGTCCCCTGTTGTATTACGATGTCTTAAAGGGAAACCTTTGAGATACTCGCTCCAGAAGTTAGAATTCTGTGATAACCTGTGGTTAAATTCTCTGGGAATATCTTAGTAGTCTTATACCCAAGGAAGCTACCAAACAGGAACCTTCCATCAGGACGCCATGGCTATCTCACCCAAAAATAGATTTTTCGCTTCGCTCAAAATCCGTTATATATGTGTGTGTGTGTGTGTGTTCATATGTATGTGTTTGTGTTGGTTGTATTTAGTAGCTTTATCAAGGCCGGTAGCACCACTTTTCATGAAATGCACCAACGCATAAGTTCCAAAGGAAAAAACTCGACGACTTATCTTGACCTGACCTCTACGCCATCCTAGGCTAGCGGCGAGGTCAGCTTCTTTAGTAACATTCAGGGAGGTGGAATTTCAAATTATTAAAATTATTTATTTTTTTCATCTTTATCAGTTGAACATTTAACATGTTTATGATTTAATAAGTTGATTTAATAATATGTCCACTATGTTGATATTTTTGTTATTAACAATATTTTTTGATTGTTAATTAGCCTTCATGTAATTATCTGATTTATTATAGTCTTTGGGGTTTCCTAAATAAATTAAACACATTCGATCGTAATAAGTTAATTAGTGGTAAGAAAAACGTAAGAGAAAAATTATAATGGTTTTTAGCATTTGTATTTTCAAACCAGTAATAATTGCGAATTCATTACTTTTGCCTTATCATTTTTTATGATAATGATAGTGATGAGGCCACTACTACTACTACTTCTACTTCTACTTCTACTACTATTGATAATGCTAATAATGTTGATAGTAATAATAGTAATCATACATTCCTTCGTTCTCCTAAGTTCCTTTTGGGTGATTTTGAGTTGCAAATCAAAGACTGACCAGTTGTTTGCTCTCTCTCTCTCTCTCTCTCTCTCTCTCTCTCTCTCTCTCTCTCTCTCTCTCTCTCTCTCTCTCTCACACATATTAGGACCATTTGAGGTTCATTGTTTTATTGTAGCAACGAACTTTTCCTTTCCTCTGAAATGCCTCTTTCTCTCTCTCTTTCCGAATATTTTGAATTTTATTACTGTGGTTTTGGCCTCAAAACCCCCTAACCCCCTTTTTGGAAAAGGAGGAAAGGGGGGGGATAGAAGAAGGAAGAGAAGGAGAAGGGGAATGTTATATGGGTATGACATTGGGGTTAGGCTGAGGCCAGAGGGGGTTGAGGGAGGAGGGCACACACATACAGCACAGAGCGGCCAAGAGTAAATGGGCCATAGTAGTGGTTTTTGTGGTTTGCAACAAACTGTGACCAATTAGGAGATTGTCATGGCGTACCTCGTCCGCAGAGAAATTGGGTGTTAAGGAAACGGCTTTTCGGGGGGAGACCTCGACGTTTTGTGTGAAAGAAAGAGAGGGGTGGAATGGGCCAAAATGGCTGGCTGGCTCGGTAGGTCTATAGGACTTTTTTTTTCTTTTGCAATATGGCAATTCTTGGAGGAGGGTGAAAACTTTTATGTATTTACACACACATTTATATATCCACACTGTACATATATATGTCTATATATAAGTGGAAGAGTTGGAAGACCCATGCCTACATGGTTGAGAACTGTGAAACGTAAAGTGGGAGATGGTGAGTGGAGAAGTATTGAATTGAAAGCTCAAGACAGAGACGACCGGCGAAATCTAACCGAGCCCCTTTGCGTCAATAAGCGTAGGAGACGATGATGGTGATGTATATATATATATATATATATATATATATATATATATATATATAAAGTATATATATATATTATCACTTACAGATATAGGTGGATGTATACACAAGCTCTCAGTTTCTGCAGCATTCACTCTTCAGTATATTTTAATAGAACTTATCTCTTTTATTGTCTTACATATTTGAACATTGACTTTGTTGTGTTTTCAATATTTCAGTTTCTGCTATCATTGTGATATATTAAAAACAATAAATTTCATGACAAATTATTAGTACTACGTATGGTTAACTAGTTTATTTTTTTCCTTGCTACAGATAATTTGTTTGGTGATGTAATGGTCCAGTAGTATATTATACCGAGGAAAATTATATCTGGGCATCAGTCATTTTATAGTAATATTCACTTAAGATATATCTAGTTTATAATACTCTAATCTATAGAGGACTTCTTCGCCTATGTGTTCATCATCGCTCCTGTGAACAGCTGACTCACATCTGTGCCATACATCAGGTTTCATATTCCTGTTTGGCGCCTCTACGCATGTTTGTATTGCGTATTCCCATATTTAGTTTTTGAGTTAGGGTTTTTTTTATAAGGTTAACACGTTACTCGCTCGGGTTGTTGACTTATGAGATGTCTGTAAAACATGGCTTCGTTTGGTATCTTGCGTCAAGAATATTTTAGAATTGTTTTGTGTTCATTTGATTATTGCAGAGAGGATCGGGTGATTTTATAGCAAATGTTGAACGCAGAGATATAAAATGGTCTCATGTGTAGTGATACCAAATGTATGAATTAATGAAAGGGAGAATGAAATGCGTATAGAGTTAAAAACTTGTGGTTCTTGGTTTGAATTACTGGTGTGTGTTGGTTATAGATTTGGAAGCTGTGAGTTTTTGAGATGATTCCTTCTTCTATTAGCGTGCCTTTTTCTCATTAATATGGGGCTAGCCGGGTTGCCTTCTTTTTTGAATGGCTTTGCTTTAACATTTGGGGTAGACTGTAGTCCCGATCGGCTGCCCTGCCTGACATCACTTAGACCCCGGTAGCGTACGTTCATGTGTTGTACCAGTCAGCAGCGTCGTTCCTCCCGGCATCGAGGAGTCTTGGCGCTGTTAGGTCGACAGTTCTAGACTTGTGAGGTGTCTTATGTTTTTAGGTGTTGGAGTGGCTTTGTTTGTGTTTATATTGGTTTGTAACACCCATTTGCTTTAAGCAAATCTATCCGTCGATTACATACATAATCCTCAGGTGTGTACACGGATAAACCGAGCAGTAATGATGGCCTTAGAGAATGCATGAGTTACTCATGTTTATAGAACGAAAATTATATATTTATAGTTGCCGAAATGATGGAAAGATAAAAAGTTAGGATATATGAAATTGTGGCGGCACAATTTGCCAGGTAAGCGACCTATATCGTAGGCAGTATTAACGCAGGATATTAATCTCCGATTCATCTCTAAGAATTTGATCTAATTGCTGTCTTCGTTTCTTTAACTGCAACACCTTTTTAAGACTTATTTTCCTTTTTACCATAGTGGACGCTGGTATCCTTTTCATGTGTTGGTCATCCTTAATGGGATGAGAAGTAATTGGCTGCCACCAGGACTCGGGAGGTTGTTATCTTGTGCCAGGACTTGATTTACTCTTGGAGACATATGCATGAGGAGATATATTAACACATACACACATTATATATATGTATATTTATACATAAATAAATATATATATATACAGTATATATATATATATATATATATATATTTATAATATGTGTGTGTGTGATATAATACCTGCCTTGACTGAGGAGAGTATGGTTCTGTTTTCATCGACTAAGGCAGATTGGAATTGGAGGTAGCCCGTTAAAACATTGAGTCTTTGTGAGCCATGGTAGTGAATTTTGTACCTGATAGTAAGACGATTGTGATGAGTGGTAAATATGGCTTACAAGGGTAGGGGTTAACAACGTCGTCACAAATTCTTTTTTAAAAGCCAGGTTAGTAGCACATTCTGGAGTTTCCTTCCCGAATGAGAAAGAGAAGACGATCGATTTAGGAGCTAAGAAAATTTGCGGTTATAGATTGGCATAGAAAGATCCTAAACAGATGTGAGTGGAAGGCCATGTTTGAGGCTTTTGTCCTGCCGTGGACTAGCAATGATTGATGATGATGATATATACACGTTGATGGGGTGTTACCACTTTATTTTCTAAGTGATCAAATAATAGAAAAAGGTGACAAGCTCCATGCCCACCCCAACGGAGGTTTAAAATATTTATGGCACGAACGTGTTTAGCATTTCTTGTCGATCACCCACGCAAGTCCCACCGCAATTTTCCGACTTTTGACCCAGAAACCTAAATACTTGGTCGCTCCACCCACCAGCAAGGAATCCTTTGGTTACTCTGCCTACTATAGCCAATGTGTGTTATTCTAATAATCTAATTAATCACTTAGTTTCACTGGTCTCTGCTCCGCCAGGGTTTGCTTCACTCACAATTTAACATTATCTCATTACTCCTCTTTTACCAAGCAGTACACGTTACTCTACGCTCTTAAGCTGAGTAGGAGAGTATATCTGCATTCATTATTGTCTAGCATTAGTTGACTCTGTTCTTATATATATATATATATATATATATATAATGATAAAGAGCATGAGTCTAATTAACACTTTGTATTTCTCTTCCTCTTGTTTTCTTTTGTTGTTTGTAGTTTATATATGAAAACCAATTTGATATTGTTACTGTTCTTGAAATATTTTATTTTGATCGTTATTACTTCTCTTGTAGTTTTTTCCCTTCTTCCTTTTCTCACGCGGCTAATTTTCCCTGTTGAAGCCCTTGGGCGTATAGCGTCATGGTTTTCCAACTAGAGTTACAGCTTAGCTAGTAATAATAATAATAATAATGATAATAATAATAATAATAATAATATGTTGGTTATATGAAATCTCATAAGAGTAATCAGTACAATAACCAAAGCGTAATTTCTAAATTTTAGAGGAAATCTCTGTCTAGAAACACTTCTACAGCATAAGCCACTTCTGGTGTGTCGAACCTCTAACATTTAGACTTTTAGTTAGATTTCTATTTTTCTCTTGTAAGTCTTATACAAGTTGTACCTGTAGCATGAGCCAAGTGTCTTGTACCTGCAGCATGACCCAAGTGTGTATCTGACACAAGTAGCTACTGTAAGGAGGTCACATACTAATGAATATAATATTGTCGGAATCCTTTTTGCCTTATAATTGAAATGTAGATACGCAGTAGTCTCTCTCTCTCTCTCTCTCTCTCTCTCTCTCTCTCTCAGGTCACAAGCTAATGAATGCAATATTTTGGACTCCCTTTTTACATTATAGTCGGATTTTTAAGGTACGTACTACTATTCTCTCTCTCTCTCTCTCTCTCTCTCTCTCTCTCTCTCTCACTCAGAGGACACAAGCTAATGAATGCAATATTTTGGGCTTCCCTTTTACATTATAGTTGGATTTTAAGGTACGCAGTACTCCTCTCTCTCTCTCTCTCTCTCTCTCTCTCTCTCTCTTGCAATATTTTGGGCTTCCCTTTTACATTAAAGTTGGATTTTAAGGTACGCAGTACTCTCTCTCTCTCTCTCTCTCTCTCTCTCTGAGACCACAAGCTTAAGAATGTAATATTTTAGACTTTACTTTTAAATTATCGTTGAATTTAAGATTTGAAGTTCTCTCTCTCTCTCTCTCTCTCTCTCTCTCTCTCTCTAGCCAAATGAGTAGCTGCGTCTTTGTCGCCATTCCTACGAATGATCTTGTCGTCGCCTTGTTAAATGTAATTATTGACAGGAAAACGCGAGACGAACAAAGCCTGTGATGAGGTGGAGGTAGGGGGGGGGGTTGTAATTATCGATAATAGATGCTGGGATAGGCAACGGTAAGTGACAGTGTGGTGGGGGGGGGGGGTAGAGAAAGAAAGAAATGTACGGAGACAGAGAGCACATTAAGAGACAGAGAGAGTTGATTATTCCAGTAAACCTGTTTTACCAGATTGGCGACTCGACTATTAACCACCTGGGCCCACTTCCGCTCTGGATGTTGCCGGATTTGCATAGTACTTGGTGAAAAGCCAGGGCATCGGTCGGGTATCCCGTGGGATGCCCATGAGTAGAAGGGGGGTTGGGTTAGGTTAATTCTCCCCCTAGAGGATGTTGATTAGGAGGGCACTTACGGACATCTTCGCTTTTATGGTTTTTAAATTGAATTTCGTTTTGTTTTTTATTTACAACAAACGATAGCGTAAATGACCGTCGATGTTAGGATGCCAGAAAACTCAATCAATCAATCAATGTTAAAAGTGATGTGTGATGTAAAAGGATAAATTTTTTTTATATTTTGAAAAGGATATTTATATTGTCAGTTTGTTTGGTAGTAGATTTGCAATTATGGAAATATTTCCCGATATATAGTATTAGGAAGAGAATATTAATTTCCCCGGAGTATTTATAGGCGAGGTCTTTTTCTTAATGGTTGTTTTCAAAGAGGAAAATGTTTCGTTAATGTGATTAGGAGGGTATTATTTTTTTTTTTTTTCAAAAAAAAAAATGCCATTGATAGAAATTAAAGAAATGTTTTTGAGTAAGAGAAAACTAAATTTAAATGTAGGACATGGCTTCATAATATGAAGATGTAAGTTGCAAAGTAGATATAAGGATGAAGGAATGGAGGAAAGAACTTGATAGGAAAGTAAGAATACTTAGAATAGGAAAGAGAGTGTGAGTAATGGGAGATAATGCCAGAATGTTAATTGTAAGTATGGAGGTGAATTGAAAATAAAACGAATGAATTTGACAGTAAAGTTGGAAAAGGTAGAAAATTTAATAGTAGTGAAAGGAAGACTCAAATAGTTGAAGAGGAAGTCAAGTTAGAAAGTGGAACATAGAAAAGAAAAGAGAAATGAATGGATAGGAAATAGCAAAAGATATAAAAATATTCCATAAAACAAATAAAAAAAGGATATTGGGGAGTTAACCGAGGAATTGGTGTGAAAAAACTTGGACTATCTAGAGAGAAATAAGTTAGGTAAATATAGTAAAATTATAAAAGCAAAACAGACTACTACTACTACTATTCGATAGTATTAACATTAGAGGAGCATTCACCTCAAGAAAAATACTATTACTACTGATAGAAGTTTTACTTAAGACCTCTTGTTTCTCTGAGTGAATCCCATTATGTGCCAAAAGGGTAGACACAAATACAGACGTTAAGGCAACTGCTTTATATATGCTTAAATAAATCTTTATATCTAGTAAGGGTGATTTTGTTATTGGTGGCCACTGTGAAATTTTGTCTTTCAGGACAATTCAAGCCATTGAAAAGATTATTTTTTTTTTTTCAAGGGAGAGTTTGACTTCGCCCAAGAGAACAGTGATGATGATGATAATAGATAATAAGGAGAATGAAGATTATGATAATAGATAACAAGGATGATAGTGATGATGATGATAAATAAGGATAATTATAGACAATAAGGAAAACAATGACGATGATAATAGATAAGGATAATAGTGATGATGATCATAGATAATAAGGATAATAATGATGATTGATGATTGATGATAAGGGTAAAGATGATGATGATAATATATAGTAAGGATGATAAACATTAAAAACACGTAATCTATTAAAGGTCTATATATCGTTGAATTATGAGTCCATTATTATTATTATTGTTATTGATTTTATTAATATTTTTGGTAGTGATTATTCATGATGTAGAAATTGTTGACGAAGATTGAAATCTTAAGATGGCAATGCAATTTATCGAAATTAATATTTAACATCTCGATTGAAGAACTATTTGTCTTACTGAATATTTGATTGAAGTGTCTACTATACAAACAAAGGGAAGAGCAAAGGACAATGTTGACTGTGGGACACATGAGAGAGAGAGAGAGAGAGAGAGAGAGAGAGAGAGAGAGAGAAAGAGAGAGAGAGAGAGAGAGAGACTTACAAGGAGTTACAAGGATTTAGGATGTCTTAAAGACTTTTTAGTCCATCCCCGGAGACTCCATTTGCTCTTTGATAGAGCGATTAATTTAAGCATTTATATATACATATATATATATATATATATTGTGTGTGTGTGTGTGTGTGTGTGTATGTGTGTGTGTGTGTGTGTGGAGAGAGAGAGAGAGGAGAGAGAGAGAGAGAGAGAGACTTGCAAGGAGTTACATGGATTTAGGATGCCTTAAAGACTTTAATCCATCTGCGGAGACTCCATTTGCTCTTTGGTAGAGCGATTTAGTTTAAGCATTTAGAGAGAGAGAGAGAGAGAGAGAGAGAGAGAGAGGTAATCTGCCTGGATAGGATGGGTATATATGCTCGGGACATGTTGAGGAAGGTGGAGAAGAGATCGAGTGGTTTGGTATATAAGTTTGGCGAGAGGCGATTATAATTATGTCTTTGTGTGTATGCTAGGATGCGTGTGTTTGTTTGTTATGAGTCTCTCTCTCGCCTCGAGTGTGACGTAGCTTTTTTTTTTTTTTTTTTTTTTTTTTTTTTTTTGATACCGGATGGAACCCTGTTCTCCATCCCTACCCACTGGCGTCAGCGGCGCCGCCAAAGCTGCTGACGCCCCGTCAGCGAAGGAGGCGGACGTCTTCGTGGCAGCTAATGGCCGCTGCTGACGGAATTAGGGTATATATGCCCAAGAGGACGACGATCTCATCCTCCTCTACACCTTCCCCCACCCCCCACCCCCTGTTAACCCGCCTATTCGCCCACCACTGTTCTTTCCCTCTCCCAATCCAGGTTCCGTTCGTTTTTATTACAATTATATTATGTATTTTACCGTGGTACGTGAATTGATTATATATATAAATATACGTATATGTATATGTTTGTGTGTGTATAATGTTATATATAAATCTACAGGTCTGCATTTATATGCTTTTGTTTAAAAAAAATGAGGAAATATGTTTTGTCACGCAAAATATCATGTTGTCTTTATATTGTATGAATCTACACATATGTATACATATTAGAAAAAAATCTTGTATACATATTTAAGTATGCATACAAAAAACAATTTTGAGGAAATGTGGTTTACCACAAAATAACACATAAGATTTTTTGTGAATCTATACATATGTATACATATATAAACTTTTGTATACATAGACTATATAGGCTAATATACAAAAAAAAACTATTTTGAGGAAATGTGGTTTTCATATAGGCCACACGCAATACCACATAACAGTCATTTATTTCGATTCGTACGGAATCCAGAAATCGTCTGTAGATGTTTCTTTATCAATGTTATTCGAAGCGGTGGTGATGTCAGCGGCGATACTTGTAACGGGAGGGGAAATCGAGGTGGTTAGGTCAACTCCTAAGATGGAAGGGGAGGTAAGGGGGAGGAATTGCAGGAGGAGGGAGGGGGGAGGAGGCAAAGGGTTTACGATTGTTAAAAGTATTTTGATATTGTATTGGGCAGGGGGCGGACGTGGGAAGGGGTGAGGTGGGTGGCTTCCTCTCCTGGCCCGGTTTCCAAGCTGCCTCCGGAAGAAATTTTTACCTCTGGGCATTGACGCCTTAATTTTCTTGAGAGAGAGAGAGAGAGAGAGAGAGAGAGAGAGAGAGAGAGAGAGAGAGTTGCAATGCTTTGTTAGGAGCACTTTTGAGGAATTAATTTTTTGCATTGCTGTAATTTTGTGAATGTGTCTGAGTTTACATCCTCAGTATTTCAGTGTTAAGTACATTCATGAACGTGCACATTAGTTTGTGTGTATGTGTGTTTGTATTATCTGTGTGTGTACATGTTTTGTAATATCTGTATATTTTTGTGTTTGCTCATGTGTTATGGTGTATGTGAGAGAGAGAGAATTAAGGTTACATCCTTAGGATTTCAGTGTTAAGTACATTCATGTACTTGCACATTAGTTTGTGTGTATTATCTGTGCATATGTGTATATATGTTATGCATTATCTGTGTATATTTTTGTGTTTGCTCATGTATTAGGATGTATGTGAGAGAGGGTGAGAGAGAGAAGGAAATTCTTTTAAGATTAATAGGAAAAACACCGCACCAACATCATAATGACAAGCCTTTGTTTCAAGAAGGATATATCTATATATATTTATATATAAGGGGAAAGGTGATAGGGTGATGAAGAGGGCGAGACAAGGAGGTGGAAGAAGAATAATAAATGATAAGAAGCAGAGAGAGAGAGAGAGAGAGAGAGAGGGAGAGGGAGAGCATTGATGAGTGGTGGAAGAGAAGGGAAGGAGATGAGGAATAAGAAGAAGATGAAGATGAAGAAGGAGAAAGAAGGAAGGGCGGCGGCGTCACCATACAAGGACAAGAAAGGACATCCATCGCTACTTATTGATTATATAGAGAACTTAAGTGAATAAATGGCATTAGACAATGTGATCACTCTGCAGATTACACACCGTCTTCACCCCCTTGGTCTTTGTCAGGCCTGTCTGCTTCCATGTACTGGGCGTGTGTGTGTGTGTGTGTGTGCGTGTGAGCGCGCCTGTGTGTATGTGTATATATATATATATATATATATAATATATATATATATAATTTTATTACTGAGATGACCATCAGTAATCACTCGACTAAGGTTCGAATCCCTGGCTGATATATATATATATATATATATACACACATATATATATATATATATATATTACTTATCCCGGTATTTAATATTGATGTATACTGGGAAAGATTCGATGGAACTACATTACTCATGGTCAGCATGTAAAATAGGTCGTTAAAGGCAAATCCATTTATCATATCTAAGGCTGTATAGTACTTTGAAATATGCACTGTGCTGTAGAACCCCTCCTTAAAAAAAAGAAAAAAAAAAAGAAAAAAAAAGTAAAATTTCAGAATCGTGGCATGCAAGTCCTAATAACCTTATGGGAGTTTCTCCGTGTGCCAAAGCTTGGACCGTGGTACCCGCATCTACCGTACTATACATTCCGCTTATGTATATAGGGGCTAGGGGCGGCAAGGGAGACTTACCTGGCTGAATGACTGAATCTATGGATACGCTTTGAATGGTATATATTTGTATGTATCTTATTGCACGCACACACACACACACACACATATATATATATATATATATGTATATGTTAATAAATGTACATATACATGTAATGGTGTATGTGTGTGTATATATATATATATGTGTGTGTGTGTGTGTTTGTGTGTGTATATATATATATATATATATAATATATATATAATATATATATATATATATACAGAGAGAGAGAGAGAGAGAGAGAGAGAGAGAGATATTTTTAGCTTTTTCAAGAACTGCGTATATTCTTGGCAAATATTGCAATTTTGATATTAGACGTGATTCTGGTTATTTGGTATCGAGTATGCTTCCTGGTGTATCAAGTTATTGAAAAGAATCTCCCTTACTCGTCTGTACAATTTTAATTTTATTTATCTTGGTCAGATCAACTTAGATCGACTATAACAACACAGGTTTATATTTCCCTTAAGAATTGAGGTGTTTTTTTAGTCTTTTGGAACTGAATTAATGCATTATGGGTTTTTTTGTTTTTTCACGCGGGTCTCATTTATAATAATCCATGCATCTTTGTCAAATTCTATTCGAAATATGAAGAAACTGATGAGAAAGCCAATGTACACTTAAAAATTTACCGTAAAAAACGTAAAAAATCCTGGAGTAAATGTTGCCAGGCATTTAACGTCTTAGAAACGAATATATTGATGTCAAGCATGTTACGGTCATCAACCCGTAAAAGATAATAACAAAATAGCGTAAAAATTGTGGTTGCCTATTTTTACGGAAATACGCCTGAGAACTATTTTTACGGAGAATTTCCGATTTTTTAAAACTACACTGATGAGCAAAAGCAGAAATACAAGTAAAGTCTCGTTTTATCTAGTATATATGACAAATCTATTACTGATCTTGAATGATTTTGTATGGCCCTCAAACCTCTTAGTCTTTTAATTGTTTCAAGAGACAAGAGAGGTCTATCTCTTCCAACTATTGTTATAACTCATGGGCTCAGAAATGGCCATCAAGCTTCATTCTCCATAACCTTTTGCAGTAATCAGTGTATAATGGGAGATTGAAAGCCACAGTATCTAAAAGAAATTATAGAATTGTATTTAAAATGTAAGATATAAGTTCATATAAATCGTCTACTCAAAAGTTTCTCACTTGCCTTTACTCAATTGCACAAACTAATGGATATATGTCTAGTAGTGTATTGTTCCATTACAACGAATTTTAATCTTTTGAGCTGTGTTTGGTTTTAATTTTTTAAGTTTGTACGATACAGTAATGATAATGTTAATCAGACGCTGGAAGGTTTTAGGTATCGAATATACCACTCTTTTATGCTCTAAGATAGTGAATAACAATGATGGTTTTAGTTGAATATTAACTTGCAATATCTCGGTTGTGGATGTGTGTGTGTATGTATATATATATATATATATATATATATATATATATATATATATATATATATATATATATATATATATATATATATGTACGTATATATATATATATATATATATATATATATATATATATATAATATATATATATATATATACAGTATATATATATAATGTGTGTGTCTGTCTGTCTGTCTGTGTCTCTTCTAGTGTATACAAAATGTCAGCTGTCATTGTTGAGATTCCCTTATTTAGGTCCTGTAATCTTTAATGGGTTACTATGTTTGGAAGATAAAAAAAAAAAAAGTCTCCCTATATCATTAGAAGTAAAAAAAAAATTACCTATAAAAGATTGAATATCTTAGCATTGAGTAATGGACAGTAGTGTTTATTATTATTATTATTATTATTATTATTATTATTATTATTATTATTATTATTAGTGTTTCAGAAAATATTGAAAGATGCTTGGTGATTGTTTCTTTTTGTAGAGTACTTTTAATATGATCAATAAAACCTAGTTCTGTGCTGTTAACCAGAGATACAAAAGAAGGCTTCTTTTTTATTATAGTTTTAATTTTGGTGTGTTTATCAATCTATTTATTTGTTTTTCATAATTCCAGTAAAAGACTAGCTTAGGTATTGGGTCACCTTTTGGCTTTAGAACCTTTTGTTCTTCTTTACAAATATTTATTTAGATGATGTCGAATAGTAGCTTAGGTAATTAGTCCCACTGTGGCATTAGAACATTTTGTTCTGTGGCCTTAGAACATTTTGTTCTTCTTTATAAATATTTATTTAGATGATGTATCCTGTATTTCGGAGGTCAAGCTCAGACCTTGTCCCATGAAATAATGGTCTAGTATTTCATACGCTGAAATTAAAACCTATAAAATTAGGGACATATTGACATTTACTGTGTGTGCTTATGCAAAATATATATTCTTGTTATCGTAAAGATGAATAGAAAGTATAGTACATTACATCATGAAACGTATTTAATTGTTTATATAAGTTTTATTGGAAATTTAACAATAAATCCAAATTAAATGTTCGAATTAAGTCACTTATCATCATCATCATCATCATCTCCTTCCACGCCTATAGACGCAAAGGCATTCTGGTAGATTATCATTATATAATTGAATAATTTTTTAAACTTATTTTTTATAAATTTCATACTCATCAAAATGATCCAATACACAGGAAATATGTCGATTCCTATTGTACAGGATCTCTCTCTCTCTCTCTCTCTCTCTCTCTCTCTCTCTCTCTCTCTCTCTCTCTCTCTCTCTCTCTAAATTACAAAACATGTACTGAACAAAATAAAGGTAAAATGATTAGTTTATTATTTGATATATGCTCTGGGTTGCGTGTTTGATTTATGCCAAGATAGCAGTACCAAACAGCCTCGCACATTATATGCACTTTTTTATCACTTTTCTCACGTTACCATTTAGGTAAATAAGTGATGATATTAGCCAGTTAGAACACTTTAAAGGTTTAAAGGTCGCTCATGAATGGCAGAGGCAAGAGACTGTGACATTGCCCTAGCAAGCAGGACAATGCCCTAGAGACTGACCATATTACATATGATCAGCTCCCAAGTCCCCTAGGACCAGGGAAGGCCAGGCAATGGTTGCTGATGACTCAATAGATAAACTTTTAGGCTCCCCCAAACCCCACATCCTTAGCTCACAAGGATGGTGAGGTTGCAGCGACCAGAGAAACTAACGAGTTTGAGCCGGATTCGAACCCAGTCTGGCGATCACCAGTCAGGACGTTACCACACAGGCCACCACAACCCTAAAACTCTATATAAAGATTCTGGTAATTTTTGAGAAGGATGCCACACCTCAATTATTTGTAAAGTCCATGTATGCTAAAATATAGGCCATTGTTTTGAAGGAGATCGTATCTGGTTAACCCCCCCCCCCCTTTGGATTCCTAGTAATCAGTCTGCTCCTTTTCCCTTTTGGCGTGATCCATGGTTTGTTTATTTTTGCTTCACCGTATTTTTTTCTGTAATTTCTACAAGCATATTTCGTCATTTTTTTCAGTCTCTTTTTATAGTTTATATGTGAAGGATCTGTTTTGATGTTACTATTCTTAGAATGTTATATTTTAATTGTTCATTGCTTCTCATATAGTTTATTTATTTGGTCATTTCTTGTCTCACTGGGCTAATTTTCCCTGTTGTAGCCCTTGGGCTTATAGCATCTTGCTTTTCCAACTAGGTTTTGTTGCTTAGATAATAATAATAATAATAATAATAATAATAATAATAATAATAATAATAATAATAATATATTGCCTTTCGCCTTCATTTCTGTATCGGTTCGTCCATTACTATTTGTCATATCATCGTCATTCTTCGATATTGTCATGATAAACTCATCATTATCTTTCTCGTGTCACCAGTAATATCTCTACTCCCATCAGGGTAACTACATCATTTAAGAACCATCTTTGACATTAGGACAACTTATGTCTCTTGCACCTCAGTCATCGTTGTCATATGCCGCAGTTTGTCATCAACAGACTTAACGGTTTACGCTGGTTGATGGTTTTGCGAAGGGGAGTGTTGAGACATAGGCACATTGACATTTGACGAGTCCATTTTCGCGTTAGGGTCCATATCCTGTCTGAGATTGAAATTTCCTCCACGGCCCACAGCCTTTTGTATTTGCATACTTACAATATAAATATATTTATAGGTATGTGTGTATATATACTGTATGTATATATATATATATTTATTAGTGTGTATATTATAAGTCCAAATAATGTTTGGCTAATTTCAAGACAACGTATACGTGCATGAGCACTATTTAATTATACATACACACACACATATATATATATACATATACACAGTATATACATAAAGATATACATACAAGTATATATATATATATATATATATATATATATATATATATAATGTGTGTGGTTTGAGTCGTGGAGAACCTGTTGTGCGAAAAGATTTACTTTTGCCCAGATTCAGTTGGTCTATATATGTATATGGAAGGCTCATCAGCAACTTTTTGAACCCCTTAACCCTTCTCTACAAATCTTTTGCTATCAACTGCGTTCACCAGTCATGCTTCTCCTCCACAAAAAGTACTAAGGTCAAGAATCCATGCATACATTCCCATCTATCTATAGTTTTCTTTATTTGGTCGTAAAACCCCCACCAATAAGTGTTTTCAGTCTATTTTGTATTCTCTTATACCACCTTTTGCTGTCTAGATGATGATGTGATTGAATGATACAAAGTTACAATCTTAGTTCATTCAGTTTCTCCTTAAATGCTCTTTCATTACGTATCTAATGAAACTCACTTTTATCTTCCATCATATTTATCTCCCCATTTTTACTCCTACCTCTTCAGCTTATATCAAGATTATATTATGCTTCAACGAAATTATAATCTTATATACAAACAATCACTCCTCTTCTCACCATCTAATGATACAGGTAACTCTTTTCCTCATAATTTTCTCTTTCCCAATGTTGCTTACGTATTTAGAGGAACCCAAGTGTTTATAACCACCATGCCTATTCCTTCACACTCAGACTAAACACAGTGTATATTTCTACCTTTCGGCTACCTCGGAACCTATTACTATTTTTCCCTAAATTTCCTGACTATTACCCTTGCTTGTGTCTGTGTGTGTGTATGTATGTATATATATATATATATATATATATATATATATATATATATATATATATATATATATATATATAATATATATATATATATATATATATATATATATATATATATATATATATATATATATATATATATATATATATACACATACACACACATCAACAAATGCAACCGTTTCTTGTCCACTGCAGAACAAAGGCCGCAGACACGTCTTGATTCATGTCTAGGATTTGGGCAGTTTTCATCACCATGCTGGCCACCACGGATTGGTGATGGGGGGAGACTTAAGTCTGATCGTTTGCAGCAAACCAACCTAATACGGATGGCTCTGATTAGTGGGTGACTTTAGTCTGATCACTCACAGCAAACCAACCTAGTATGGATGGCCTTGACTAGTACAGTTTTACGGATCATGACTATACGCAAACCCTTTCTCCACGTTAAGGTATCCCCACTCAGAAAGAGGGATATATATATATATATTATATATATATATATATATATATATATAATATATATATATATATATATATATATATATATATATATATACTGTATATGTATATATATAAAATTATTATTTTGTGTTTTATATTGATTTTAACTTGTTACGTGTAAGTAAATGCTCTCTAATACTTGTGAGCAGAAACATGGTCTTATTATTATAATCAAGGTGCGGTTAGGCTGTTAGGAGAATCGGCATTTGACTTTAATGGAAGTAATTGGCGATTAAGCTTGCGTCCTACACACATTTAATGTAGGTGCTTTGGTAATGAATGAATTATGCACAAGGTTTCTGTCTTTAAATATCAGTTTATTGATATTTTTTTTCATCAGCGTCATATTATTGACTGTGGTGTTTCTACTCCTCTTTAAGACCGATACATAATTTCAGATAGCTTGTCAATACAATATTTGTTTGAAATATTGTTTTCTCTGTTTATTAGATCTCGAAAGGGTTAGAAATAGCATTGATGTAGTTACTTAAGTATCTCATGAGATGAATAACCTTTATGTATATTATCTGGGATTCTTTTTTTTTTAGAAAATAGTAATAAGGGCATGGTATGGGCTTGAATGTAAAATAAGTTTTAGTATGGAGAGATGGGCATGTAAATAAGATAAGGAGTAGAATGAAGATTTAGGGCTTGTATGCAAGATAAGATTTAGTAGGGGATCTACGTAGGTAAAGTTAATACTTTTTCACTTATTATTGTTTATTTATGACATATCTGTTTTTGACGTTAATAGTTTATATATGACATCTGTTTTTGACGTTAATAGTTTATATATGACATATCTGTTTTTGACTTTAATAGTTTATATAGGACATATCTGTTTTGACGCTGTTACTGTTTTAAGAATGATAGATTGTTAATTTATTCTCATCATTTATTTATTTCCTTACCTCACTGGGCTATTTTTCCCTGTTGGAGCCCTTGGGCTTATAGCGTCTTGCTTTTTCTCTCTAGGGTTGTAGCTTGGCTAGCAATTATAATAATAATAATAATGGTATTCCTTGGGAATGTCTACTTCGTAGTGTGATAGTGACTTCAGTGCACCTCACACGGCATACTATAGGTATCATTAAAGTGTCTTTGCAGATTTATTTCGGTTCATAGGTTTAATGTATACACCTTAAAAGATAATTCCCTAATGTAGTGAGTGTGACACTACTTTAACCATAAAACATATGTTTTGTGAATGTAGAGTTATTAAGAGTTTATGTTTTGGTCTGAAAAGCTTGTCTGGCGTTTTAATGTTTTTAAGTTACGGATTTTTTATAGATAAAATTTAGATTGCTATTTCATCATCATCATCTGCTACGCCTATTGATGCAAAGGGTTAGGGTTGGGTTAGAGTTCTCTTGCTTGAGGGTACACTTGGGCACACTATTATATCCTATTTCTCTTCCTCTTGTTTCAAGTTTTTTATAGTTTATATAGAAAATATTTATTTTAATTTTGTTACTTGTTTCCTTTCCTCACTGGGCTATTTTCTGTGTTGGGTCCCCTGGGCTTATATCATCATGCTTTTCCAATTGGATTGTAGCTTAACAAGTAATAATAATAATAAGAAAGGATCTCCATCTTGTTTCTCTCGTTGTATTCAATGCTTCTCCATTCTTCATCGCCTACTTCGCGCTTCATAGTCCTCAGTCATATAGGAATGGATCTTCCTACTCTTCTAGTACCTTATGGAGCCCACGTAAACGTTTGGTGAACTAATCTCTCTTGATGAGTGCGAAGAGCATGCACAGACCACCTCCATCTACCCTTCATCATAATCTCATCCACGTATGGCATTCCAGTAATCTCTCTTATAGTAACTCCGATCTCACTATATTGATATATAGTCTGATTTTTTAATGTAATTTCTAGCGATTTTTTTCAAATTTTACTTAACCTAGCTATTGTCTTATTTGCTTTTTTCAATCTTTCACTAAACTAATTCTAAGGACCCTGTATTTGGAGATCATAGTTCCTAGATACTTAAACGATTTTACCTAAAAATCCTTTCTCCTTCCAATGATATTTCATTTTCTATTGCATACTCCGTTCTCATCAGCTCTGTCATTCTTCTATTTATCTTGAGCCCAACCTTGTGTGATATTTCATGCATTCTGGTAAGCAAGCATTGAAAATCCTGTGGTTTTTTGCTAATAAAGACAACCTCATCAGTATACTCTCGGTCAGCTAATTTCCTATTACCAATCCAGTATAATCCTTCTCCACCATCTCCGACTGTTCTACGCATTACAAAATCCATAAGGAGGATAAACAACATAGGTAACAACACATTCCCTTAAAGTACTCCGCTATTTACTGGAAATGCATTTGGTACATGATTTTTTTTTATTAATATGACGTTTGTGAGCTGCAGTGCTATTATTGTTTTTTGCTGAAAAAGAATGAAGATAGAGATGACTGACGAAATCCAACCGAGGCCCTTTGCGTCCATAGGTGTGGGAGATGATGCTGATACTGAACACAATTTTTTTTTCCTGTACAAGCCAGAACAAACATCGATTTTCCTAACATACTTGGTTGAATGCAGTGCCAAATTTACAACTGATAATTCAGTTGTAGTAAAATGTATACGGGAATAACAATTCATCGAACGCTTGCAGATTGCAAAGAAACCGGTGTTGGAGAAGGTCATTGGCCCTTTTGCCAAAAACTTCCTGGTAGCAAACCTTGTTGCCGAAAGGACTGGGTATATCTGGGCGCTTGTAGAGTGGCCCCAAAATGACTCTTTATTAATGCTGATATTTTTCAATATGATGTTAATAGAAGAAAACTTTTCCTAGGATTTGACTAAAGGTACCCCCCCCCCTCTCTCTCTCTCTCTCTCTCTCTCTCTCTCTCTCTCTCTCTCTCTCTCTCTGCGTACTTCACGATATGCGCTGTAAGCATTACAAAAGGGGTCAATGTACCGTCCCTTTGGACTCAAGCTACACCTACTTTTTGGCCTTTTATTTAAACTTCTTTCGTTTTATTGTCCAATCTCTAACTTTTTTACTCAATAGTGCAATTTTGAGACTTTTCTCTGCACTGCTTCATCATTACATAATTCATCCTTCATATGAAGTACAGTTGGCTACAGGAAGCCCTGGCACACCTCGCTTTCATGAGTTGCACCCAGTCACACCGTTACTGCACGAGTAACCAAACAGATAGCGTATTGGAAAGATGGTAGAGGTGTTGGATGGAGCTATACTCGGGAACTCGCAGCACAATAACGGTGTGTCATGGAGCACTTTCTCAGAGCTAGGTATGTCAGAAATTCCTGTAGCCAACTGTACCATGTTTCTGAAAGTTTTAGGAACTTTGATTTTATGGTTTTGATAATCAATGATTGATGTCAATAGGTGTACCAAGTTGCTTTTTCCAATGACCAATTCAGTGAGGAATGTAAGACTCCTCATTATATATTTCTCTTTTATGTATATTTCTCTTTCAGGTATATTTCTCTTTCATGTATATTACTCTTTCTTCTCTTGGCATTCTTTCTTCCTTTACACTCGGGCATTCTATTCTTTTGGGAACCTGCTGTGTAAGGTAATGGCACTTTTGACAGTATATTGCGTTTGTGCCCCTGTTCATTGATGAAAGTAATAATGATAACACTCATAATGTATTCGTACCGTCAATTTGCATTGTTTGTGCTGGTGCCGTTATGTGCATATCAGTGAACTAGATTTGATTCTTGTTTTCGCCCCTTTGGGAGAACAAGAAAGCGCCCATTCGCTTCCATAGCCCCAAGGGCAATACTGTAATAACTTAACCTGTTTAAATAACTTTGTAGTAATCTCTCTCTCTCTCTCTCTCTCTCTCTCTCTCTCTCTCTCTCTCTCTCTCTGTAATTGATGGTATTACCGGGTATCTTTTAATTTACACAACAGGTGTAGATAAACATAAATGATAATAGGTAGATGCCTTTGCCCTTGCTGTTCTATTGCCATAATTCAAACACTCCATCACCACAATAACAATATGGTCAGTATATTTTCCGTACTTGATCGTCATCATCATTATTGTTGTTGTTGTTTATGTCTTTATTTATCTGGGTTTGGATCTTGACCTAATCATATGTCGGTCAGCGGGCCCCTTTACTACTTAGAATAGGCCTACAAATTTTTTCCGATAATCACCAAATAGGCTTATTTATTCTTGATGTGAGCATCCAGTCCTGAATATAGTGGAACATAGAATTTTTTTATCCAATGGAGAACATTTCTTCCATCAAGAGTTGTAATGATGACGTTGTGTTATTATTATTATTAATATTATTATTATTATTATTATTATTATTATTATTATTTATCACTGACTCCAATCTGCTAATGCAATACGCGGAACTTGAGAAGTTCAAACTTGTAGCGAATGTTTTTATGTTGAACAGGTTGACATAAGTCTCTTGATAGTTTATGTGACATCTACTTTAACGCTGTTATTAAGCGCAAATGATTTTATATTTTGGTCGGTATTTATCATGTATAGTTTATTTCCGCATTTCCTTTACTGACTAGGCTATTTTCCTTGCTGGAGCCATTCGGATTTAGACTCCTTCCTTTCCAACTGAGGTTTAGGCTTAGTAAATAATAATAATAATAATAAATTATAGATCATAGATTTTACTATTCAATTTCAGAGAGATTTCTTAGAGATTTCGGAGCCCAAAGGCCTATACATTTGCGTAGCTCTTCCCGGTCTTCCAAGTCAGCCGCAATGTATTAGGGCATAAACTCGGAAAAAAAATTTGGTGCTTGTTCAGAGAGAGAGAGAGAGAGAGAGAGAGAGAGAGAGAGAGAGAGAGAGAGCGAGCACGCACTTGAATATATAGATTTTTCATGCTTTTTTTTTATTACTGGAAAGAGTTATATATAAAGACAGATGATTCTTTAAAATATACCGTCCGAG
>NC_090765.1:53387768-53390268 GCF_036898095.1 Palaemon carinicauda | reverse complement strand
AATTATTGCCACAATTGGTTGTTTATTAATATAATTATTAATTTATTTTACAACTTTTGTTTCTCTTATCTTAGGCTCTAAAGACGTTTGGCATTTCCCTACTCCATTGAGATCCGGGGTCCTTTGTCGTGTAGAAATGCTTGAAAAATTAATTTTTGTATATTTCTCGATTTTGGTTTTTAGCTTGGGAAGCAACTCTTACAAATCACGAAGAATTCTTCAGATATGTTTGAGCGGAAATATATGTTTTTATTTATTTTCCTTATATTTTTATTTGTTTATCTTGTTAACTGAAGTCCATTGTTGTAATTTTCGTTCGTATTCCTGTATTTTCAGCACACTATTAGAAAAAACCGTAATATTTATCGGAAATTCGGAAATTCTCACTTATTAACCGTATTTTAGTAAAATACAGGCGACCGTAGTTTTAGCTTACTTTTTTATTATATTTTACGGGATGGTGACCGTAATATCACTCTTTTACGTCAATATAACCTTTTTTAAGACGATAAAAATCCTGGAAGGAATGTTGCCAGACCTTCGCCGTTTTTTTTTTTCATCTATAAAATTTTTAACAGTGCATGGAATTAATCAGATTTGCAAATATTAGACCCAATTTTCATAATTTTTGCGATTGCAATACCTTCCGTGAGAGTTTTGCTGTTGCAATAATTTCACCTGTTTGTGCAAATGTTAATAGAATTCACTGGCTTATTTAGGCTTGATATATTTTAAAATGTTAAGCGTAAAATTTATCTTCTATATTTGCTAATGATTATCTTTTATTATGGCCAATAGACATTTGAATATTTTATCATATTTTCCATATGTTCTTTTAATACGTTCACTACGTGAATTGCAGGATAAGCATTTTGGTGTGAGTATTCAAAGGAAATATAACAATAATAATGATAGTAATAACAAAGCGAATCCACAATAATGTATATATAAAAGTGTTTACAAAGTATATAAGAGTGTTTGTATGTATGCATCGTGTGATTATAAAACTTTGATAAATATAGATTATTATTATTGTTATTGTTGTTGTTGTGGTTATTGGTGTACCATGCGCAAGGAAAATGACAAAATGCATTCATATTAGAAATTTATATATAAAACTCTACCGGGATTTCAAAAGCTTGATCTGCTGTTATTAAAAAATCTTCTTTAACCTTTTCAAGGTATAAGATAAATTCTGATGTTATTCATTACATTATTGTCATTAGTAATTGCTCTCTCATTGTTGTTGTTGTGGATTGCCTGGTCCTTGGGGCTAAGCACGGTCTCTTGCAATTCTGCAGCACATAGCAATTGCTCTCAAATGATATTTCCTTTAGTTTATATATGAAAGAACTAATTTAATATTGTTACTGTTCTTAGTATATTTTATATTGATTGTTTATTACTTCTCTTGTAGTTTTTTATTTCCCTGCTTCGTTTCCTCACTGGGCTGTTTTTCCCTGATGGAGCCCTTGGGCTTATAGCATCTTGCTTTTCTAATTAGTTATAGCTTAGCTTATAGTAATAATAATAATAATAATGATAATGGGAATTACATTAATTTTATATATTTTTAACATTTTACATTGAATTAGTATAAAATTCAGTTATTCGTTCATAGAAACACGTTATAGTATTTCCTTATCCGTTATGAAAACTTGAATTCACTGGAAAAGTTCTGGAAGACGAAAACTTTCCTAACTTTACACTATTTTCTTCTCTGCGTCCGGTTGCGAGACTGTTTACGCTTTAGGTTTTAAACTTCTAAAACATACACCTTTCCAAAAGTGTGATATAGGCTGATATATCTTGAATACGTGACTATAAAATAATATGGAATGTATATGTATGTAATAGTGTATACGACCCGTCAAAATAGATATACACACATACGCATCCACCTCTCACCATGGTATGACTACCCCTCTTTCCCCTACCCGGAGGACGGGCAGAGCTGAGTGTGAACACACACACACACACACACACACACACACACACACACACACATATATATATATATATATATATATATATATATATATATATATAATATATATATATATATATATATATATATCCAGACCTTTGCTCTTTATTATATAGGGGAGATTTTAACAAGTGTTGTATCCTACATTATTTGCAATAACTGTGAATATCAAACCACTATGTGAAAGTTCTATATAAGTAACATTTAGGTTTCTAAATTTCTAAAAAATATTTCTTAAGAATGGTAGGACAAGAAGATTATGTATTTAAGTACTAATATTTGTTCTGTAAATATGATAAACCGAGAGGTACTGTTTATTTTGCGAACGTTTTAGAATTTATGGGGGTAATTGAACTTGTAACTTAAATTGAAGAATCTCTAATTTTTGGGACGGGAAACTATTACCTCCAAGTTAAATGCTAATGTACTTACTCTTAAGTATCGCCGGAATCTATATTGTAATTTCAAAACGGAATTTATATTGTAAATTCAAAATTAATTCTGTATTGTGAT
>NC_090765.1:53381809-53387268 GCF_036898095.1 Palaemon carinicauda | reverse complement strand
GCCCCTTTCTCTCTATATTATAATTTGTCTATCATTTTTTATTTTAATCTTCTTTTTTGGTGAGAGGAAATCTAGTTGATCTATGTTGCAGCCAGTTGTGTTTAGTGATCGCCCCCTTTCTCTCTATATTATAATTTTTTTATCATGTTTTATTATTATTATTATTATTATTATTATTATTATTTTTCTTTTTTATTGTGAGCGGAAATCAAGTTGATCTATGTTGCAGCCAGTCTTGTTATTTAAGACGCTTAACATTGGCCTCATAATAATTTTTATTTTTTTTTTATTCGTTATTATAGTTTGCCTCTTATCATCTGTTTTATTTTTGGTAAGCGGGAATCTACAGTAGTTGCTCTATGTTGCAGACAGTTTTTTTTTCTTTATCTATGTTGCAGACAGTTTTTTTTTCTTTATCTATGTTGCAGACAGTTTTTTTTCTTTATCTATGTTGCAGACAGTTTTTTTTTCTTCAAGTCGCTAAAACTGGCCTCTTATACTGGATTTTTTTTTTTTTTTTTTTTTTTTTTATCATCATCATCATCTGTTTTATTTTTGGTAAGCGGGAATCTACAGTAGTTTGCTCTATGTTGCAGACAGTTTTTTTTTCTTTATCTATGTTGCAGACAGTTTTTTTCTTTATCTATGTTGCAGACAGTTTTTTTTCTTTATCTATGTTGCAGACAGTTTTTTTTTCTTCAAGTCGCTAAAACTGGCCTCTTATACTGGATTTTTTTTTTTTTTTTTTTTTTTTTTTTATCATCATCATCATCTGTTTTATTTTTGGTAAGCGGGAATCTACAGTAGTTGCTCTATGTTGCAGACAGTTTTTTTTTTCTTTATATGTTGCAGACAGTTTTTTTTTCTTTATCTATGTTGCAGGACAGTTTTTTTTCTTTATCTATGTTGCAGACAGTTTTTTTTTCTTCAAGTCGCTAAAACTGGCCTCTTATACTGGATTTTTTTTTTTTTTTTTTTTTTTTTTATCATCATCATCATCTGTTTTATTTTTGGTAAGCGGGAATCTACAGTAGTTGCTCTATGTTGCAGACAGTTTTTTTTTTCTTTATCTATGTTGCAGACAGTTTTTTTTCTTTATCTATGTTGCAGACAGTTTTTTTTCTTTATCTATGTTGCAGACAGTTTTTTTTTCTTCAAGTCGCTAAAACTGGCCTCTTATACTGGATTTTTTTTTTTTTTTTTTTTTTTTTTATCATCATCATCATCTGTTTTATTTTTGGTAAGCGGGAATCTACAGTAGTTGCTCTATGTTGCAGACAGTTTTTTTTTCTTTATCTATGTTGCAGACAGTTTTTTTTTCTTTATCTATGTTGCAGACAGTTTTTTTTCTTTATCTATGTTGCAGACAGTTTTTTTTTCTTCAAGTCGCTAAAACTGGCCTCTTATACTGGATTTTTTTTTTTTTTTTTTTTTTTTTATCATCATCATCATCTGTTTTATTTTTGGTAAGCGGGAATCTACAGTAGTTGCTCTATGTTGCAGACAGTTTTTTTTTCTTTATCTATGTTGCAGACAGTTTTTTTTTCTTTATCTATGTTGCAGACAGTTTTTTTTCTTTATCTATGTTGCAGACAGTTTTTTTTTCTTCAAGTCGCTAAAACTGGCCTCTTATACTGGATTTTTTTTTTTTTTTTTTTTTTTTTTATCATCATCATCATCTGTTTTATTTTTGGTGAGCGGAAATCTAGTTGACCCATGTTGAAGCCAGTTTTGTTATTTAAGACGCTAAACATTGGTGTCATATGATAGAATTTGTTTATCTATTTACGGCTATGTTCGTTTGACTATATATCTGTAGAGAGAGTGTGATTTTTTAGGACGCTAAACATTGGCGTCTTATGATTGACACTTTAATTTATGTCTATATTTGCCTGAGTGTATATCTGTAGAGAGAGGATGATTTGTTTAATCTTATGATAGACATTTTTATTTATTTATATTAACATTCGTCTGAGTATATATCTGTAGAGGGAGTATGATTTGTTAAAGACGCTAAACATTGGTGTCTTATGATAGACATTTTTTTTATTTATGACTATATTCGTCTGAGTATATATCTGTAGAGAGAGTATGATTTTTTTAAAACGCTAAACATTGGTGTCTTATGATAGACATTTTTTTCTTTTTATGGCTTTATTCATCTGAGTATATATCTGTAGAGAGAGTATGATTTGGTGGGGGTGGGGGGGGTGAAGCTGGGAATCAAAGCCTCATTAATCCTTCAAATTGACTCTGGTGTCTCCAAGTATTTGCTGATCCGATTATCCATTTAGTTTTCTCATCTAGTTTTTAACGAAGCAGTAAGGTCATTCACCCCTTTAAATATATATTTTTTTCTTTTTCGATAAAATATATTATATAATTGTATGTCACGATGTGATGGCGACGGTGAATGATCACAATGAGTTTTGATTAATGATGGGAATTGATCGGGCCTTTTCGTTATCATAGATCGTATCTCAAGTGGCAAAAGTTTTAGAAAGTTTCCAAAATTTTTTTTCTTTTATTATTATTATTATTATTATTATTATTACTACTACTACTACTACTACTACTACTACTACTACTACTACTACTCCTACTTAGCCAAGATACAATTCTAGTTGGAAAAGCAGGATGCTATAAGCCCAGGGGCTTCAACAATGAAAAATAGCCCAGTGAGGAAAGGCAATAGGGAAATAGATAAACTACTAGAAAAGTAATGAGCAATTATAATAAACTTTTAAAACAGTAACAATATCAAGATAGACCTTTCATATATAAACTATAAAAAGATACGTATGTCAGCCTGTTAGAAAGAAAAAGAAAAAAATAAAACATTCGTTGCAAGTTTGAACTTTTGAAGTTCTATCGATTCAATTACCTGATTAGGAAGATCATTCCACAACTTGGTCACAGTTGAAATAAAACTTCGAGAATGTTTGTCAACATTGTAGATGTTTCTTTAACGTCATCTTTCCTAGTTTTTCTGCGAGTATTTTATAAAGAGAAAATTTAGTCTTCATTGGTTCTTATTCTATACCAGATCAAAGGACGATTTATTCTGTACGATCTGTTACTAATTTCTATCTGAGAAAGCTCTCGGATATCTCAGTGGCACTCGTAATTGTTCTTGCCTCAGTAACCAAGTATATCTCAGGCGGTTTTTATATTTCATTACAGGAGATTGAATAGTTTTCTTTATGGTTGAATTTAATATGGTTAGAATTAGGCTCTGTACCATGGTTTTCCACTCGCTTGAGAGTTCTCTTGCTTGAGGGTACACTTTGGCACACTATTCTATGTTTCCTTATTTTGGCTATTTTCCTTGTTTGAGCCCTTGTGCTTATAGCATCCTGCTTTTCCAACTAGTGTTGTAGCTTAGCTTGTAATGGTAATAATAATGATATAGGTTCTTTAAGTAAAGGATACGTTTCTCTAGTTTTATTTGATTCATAATCCTCTAACTGGTTTACCCAACTCCAAATACATGTGCATATTCTAAGAGAAATTTCCGTTAGTTTACAACGAATTTCGAATATACCCTATCGACAGTACAACGGCACTTTTGAATAATGACTACTTTGAGAGAAACAAGTCTCTCTTCTCAAGTTTTGCTCTCGGCTCAACAGCGAACTCATTTCCTGTCTCATTTGATTGTGCATCTTCGCCAGGAATCTTTGGGAATCTGTGCTCTGATGAAGTGGTATCAACCCTTAACTGGCCCCAGACTTATGAGGATTCTCCAGTATTGAAAGCTTTTTGGTTTATATAACATTTAAAAAGTATTGCTTCTCATTTTAGTTTGTTTCATTACGAGTGGTGGTTCTCATATTCAAGTGATTTCAATAATCATTGAGGAAAATCTTTTCATAATGGATTTGAAAGCAAGTTTCAATGCATCACTGTTTCAAATGTGGCTTCTCATTTTTAGGTTGTTTCATTAAAGAGTGGTGGTTCTCATGTCTCAGTGATTTCAATAATCTTCGAGGAAGTTTCGCGTTGGGTTTGAAAGTAAGTTTCTACGCATCAGTGTTTTCACGTATGTCGTTAATCACCAACTCTCAGAATCCACTAAATTGTCGAATCGAAAGTTCGGTCTTCTGGGTCCACTTATATATATATATTTATATATATATATATATATATATGTGTGTGTGTATATATATATAATATATATGTATATATATATATATGTGTGTGTGTGTTCAATTAATTCTTACGTTTCATGGTCCAAAAATGTTTTACTCAATCCTTCGAGTGATTCTGCACTCTAATATGATCCTTTATAATATCCAGTTGATCTTAGTTTCGATCTAAGTAATAGAGCAGATGCAACAGATTATCAAGTTACTAGGATATGTTAGAAAAGGATTATGAATACATTTTATATATATATATATATATATATACGCTCTTACCGACCTCTGGATGGTACGGTCACTGTCATACAATCATCCTGGACCAGGATTCGATTCCCGGCCGGTCAGATGCTATTGTCTTTGAGTGGTTTCGCCTCGAGACACTGATCCCGAGGTTGGTAAGAGAATCCAGACATTAATGTATTAAAATATTTGGCTTATTTGAAATATATATATATATACATATATACATATATATATATATATATATATATATTCATTTTATTAGTAGCTTACTCCTTACTATCAATATGATTTAACATTAACCATACATTATTTAACGCCAAAGACAAGTGTAATCTCCATATGTCTAAAATAGTCTTCTGTTAGCAGAAATAATCTGTACGGTACATAATGAACCATTCTTGCTTGCATAAGAAATGTTCAACTTCATAACACAAAAATAGTAATGATATGCATTAACATATTAAATGATATTCCTCACTCACTCAAGTAAATATTATTCATGTTTGGCTGTCTATGATTTTCCATATGGTCTCGACGTAACAGCGCGTAACTACACCGTTAAATAGCGAAACCAGTTCCAATTTCACACTAATATAATTCTCGAAGGAAAAACATTGTCTCCGTTTTGATGAATGAAGCGTTTTCAGTCGTTTGTAGTGTTGTAGTGGGTGAGTTGTTTGGAGTTATTGGGTGTAGAAATGTCATGAATTTAAACCTATTATTATTATTATTATTTTTATTATTATTATTATTATTATTATTATTATTATTATTATTATTATTATTATTATTATTATTATTGGTAAGGATTCGGCACATTATTTACTAATCATTTCCCCGGTTGTGGAATTGTTATGTAATTTTATAAATTTATTTTTTAATTTTTGTGGATATGTTTTAAGATTCTCTTCATGATCCGGTTATATATATATATATATATATATGTGTATGTGTATATATATATATATATATAGAGAGAGAGAGAGAGAGAGAGAGAGAGAGAGTATAATGTATACCTAAATTCACTCGCATTCCAAGTTCAGTATCATTATGACCTGATCTCCCATTTAG
>NC_090765.1:53364309-53376809 GCF_036898095.1 Palaemon carinicauda | reverse complement strand
AAAATATTAATGTAAAGTATTATTAGAAATCAAAATAAAATGTTGATATGGTCACCCATAGTAACGGGAGTAATAAACAAAAGTAACGAGCGTAAATCCAAAGTAACGGAAGTATAAATAAAGCGGAAAATGGACGCTATTTTGAGTGCATGGCAACCGAGCATGTGAGATATTCGGTAAAATATTTAAATGTACTTTTATTGATGAACTAATAAATGTGCGTTGATGGAATTTATGATTATGGCGCAAATGTTTTTAGCATAAAAAAGTGGAAATTTTTTCCATTGAACATTATCATGTGAATACAATATTTTTATGGTTTTAAATTTTACTTTGAAAAATTTCAATCAAATTGATATATTTGTTCATTATAAGTGTTGTTATTGTTAACATTTGATGATGATGATAATTGTTGTTAGTGTTAACATTATTAATATTTAATTGTATTTTTTAATTTTTTTTGGGACCAATTCATATTCGAAGTCACAGAATGTACCTTAGGTCATATTGGAAAGGTTTTGAGTGTCGCAAGTAATTTAAGTTGCTGATATTAATGCGCAATTTATATTTTTTTAATTTTTTTTCCGGTTGAGTAAATGCACCATGCTACATAGTATGAACCCCTTTATTTATTTCCACTTGACCTCTTGTATTATATATATATATATATATATATACACACACATATATGTGTGAGTGTGTATGCGAGTGCGCGTTATATGTGTTGATATACTCATGCCGTAATAACTGCAATATATATATATATATATATATATAGATAGATAGATAGATAGATAGATAGTGGATGAGTATTTGATATATACACGCTGTAATAACTGGAATTAGTAGCTATTTTATTTATCCCTATTCTATTTTACTTGTGTATCACTTGGAACCTTTATTGAGACATTTTTAAACCTATTTAGATATATGATTGTAATTCGTATGAAGTATTTTTGATATTCGTTGTGGGAGGGGAGTAAATGTTTACATGTTAATGTTTGCGTATATGGCGAGGTTGTTGATTTTTGCAATGTATGGCTTCTTATAGAAACTTCATTTCTTTATTTTTTTATTAGTCATAATTTCATTATTGGTAAGATCATTACATTTTGATTAGATCAGGAATTAGCGGCAATTATATATTGTTAGTATTAATTTGTTATTTTATTTTATTTGATCATTGTCATGTAATTTATCGTGCAGTTCACAGAAGGCTTTCTATTGCAAATTGTTATGTTTTAGATATATTTGCAATATAATCATATGCATTTATACCGGAAGATTTGTATAATTTTCAACACCATCAGGAAATCTTGGAATTTGTTTTTCTTTTATTTTTGCAAAAATTAATTTCTGATGGTAATGTTTGGTTAAATTGGCTTCTTATCTGGATATGAGAGAGAGAGAGAGAGAGAGAGAGAGAGAGAGAGAGAGAGAGCAGTTTTTAATAGTGTTCGTCAATCATATTACGTTTTTAGGGAAATTGCTATCTAGTGGCTGGAAGAGAAAGGTAATGACTATTTTATTTTCATTTAACTCGTTTGTATTGAGTTATTGCACGTGTTAATGCCTTAATGATTAACGTTTTTAACAATTCGTCATTAATTCTATCTATGGACCTTGGTTTTTGACTGATACATTGTTTACCTATGCAGTCTCTCTCTCTCTCTCTCTCTCTCTCTCTCTCTCTCTCTTTATATGTATATTTTTATATATATGCATATATATATATGTCTGTATATATATATATATATATATATGTATATATATGCATATATATGTATATACTGTATATATGCATATATATATGTGTATATATATGTATATGTATATATATATGCATATATATATATATATATATATATATATACCCGTCTATTATGTGAAATCGTAACAATACATGTACATATGAGCATACTTTTTCTTACTGTATTTAAGAACAAATTACAGCTACTGTTCGAGGCGAAATTTTCTTTTTCTCCCCCAATGTCTTTCTTCATTCGCTAACGGTAATATAAATTTTCGAGCAGAAGGGGGCAGGAAACGGTCCTTTCCCCCAAAATATATGCCATTACTGCGTTCGCCGAGTCATGGTTTCTGGAGGCAGCAGCAAGATGATTAAGGTCTCTTTATAAGACTATGTGCAGCTGCCATTGGCTTATTTATGCAGGCCTTTGTTGTTGCTCTTATTCTTCTTCTTCTTCTTCTTCTTCTTCTTCTTCCTTTTTTTTTTTTTTTTAGGTTTTTGCTTCTATTTTTGGGGTCGGCGGAAGAGCCGCAACTCTGTTATGGGAGTGTGGTGGATTCCTCTTCGTGATTATTGTAAGGTAGAAAAAAGTAATTGTATTTACTCGTGTAACTGGATAACTTTCTTTTTTTTTTTTTTTTTTTTTTTTTTTTTTTTTTTTTAACCTTTTCTATTTATGAAATATTTTCTCCTTTTTTAGTATAATTTTTAATACTACAGAGGCATAAGATAGTTTTAATTATAGGCAATACAGTATACAACCGTTCATCCAATAAAGTAGATTACATCATCTCGTATCTGGTAATCATACATAAGTTTTTATGATTATATTTATTACCCATGAGTTGTAGCCACTAGTTAACATTACGGCAATTTCACTCCAGTATTTGAGCAATCTCACTCTAGTATCTAAGCGTGTGTGTGCAGGTCGACCTCAGGGCCACATATTTTTAGGTACAATCAACCAATGTAGAGACGTAGCTGAGTGGTATAGCATTTGGCTCTTGTTTGGTACGTGGTGGTGGATGTCGATGACCATACTTGCCAACGGAAGGCTCTATCTTTTATGATGTTATTTATATATATATATATATATATATATATATACTTTTCGGTCAAGCACAGCTCATCCCATCCCTCGGAGAAGGGGAAAAGTACTCATACCCTGGTGAAGAGGAAGTACGTGTGTGCCAGTCTATCGAAATATCTAGCCGTCGTTTTTTGACGGATCACCCACACTAGTTTGTGTGTATATATATATATATATATATATATGTATATATGTGTGTGTGATTTTGTTTTGCTGTGTTTTTATCAAAGAAATTTTGGCCTCAATCAGCGGGTTTGAGTAAGGCTTTGCTAAGTTATTTGTGCATAACATAAATTTACATTTTCGGAAAATATTACTCATCGGATTATTTATATTTGCTACCCATATTTGATTTGTTACGGGTATGTGTGTATTTACACGTTTAACTCAACTATGATATGCATAGAAAGAATGAACAGTCAAGCATTGCCATTAGACATTTCACGAGCATCCTGCGTATTGTCAGGATGACAGATAAGCCCATTTCATCTTTTTATTAGCCTTTTTAGGAGAGAGAGAGAGAGAGAGAGAGAGAGAGAGAGAGAGTTGACGGACCACTACATCGTAACTTCTTTTACCTCTGGATTCTTTCCCTGAGGAACTCCGCCTGCAAGAAGCAAGAGTTCACACAATTTGGTGGCCTTAGTAAAGTTTCCCCTCCCCCTCCCGGCCTCAGTCCTCTCCCATTTTCTTTGTCATGTGCACACCTCGTTGCCCAATCCTTCCCGCCAAAAAGAGGTTTTTAATAAGGTGTGTATACCTGCAATTGGCCCAGATACAGGCCGGTAGTTGGCCGAGGGGGGAAGGCAATGTTGAATTGGGGGAGGGGGGGGTTGTTGAGAGCTAGACTTTGTTTGAAGGCTCTTTCGGAAAAGAACGCAGATTGCCTGGAAGGGGTAGGGAGAGAGAGAGAGAGAGAGAGAGAGAGAGAGAGAGGTGTATACCTGCCAGAGGAAATCAGAAATTCTCTCTCTCTCTCTCTCTCTCTCTCTCTCTCTCTCTCGGAAGTGCGAAATCAACTCTTAGCCGTAGGGTGGTTAATTTTGCGCCGCATTCTCGCTCTACTTTTGTTCCATTTTGAATGTGGCGTTGATGTCTCCGACCCTATGTGGAAGAACTTGCCAATTCGCCTCCGCGGTCTACGTCCGGTTGAACAGTTGTCATGGCATTAGAGAGAGAGAGAGAGAGAGAGAGAGAGAGAGAATTAAAGCCAAGTATAATCGTCGTATCACAATACTGAAATTTTCTTGCAGTAAATAGAACTTTACAGACTGTCGGTTCACGTGGGAATTACAGATTTTTTTTTTCTTTTTTTTAAACTTTGAGGCTGAAGTTGCGGGTAAAAGTTCGAATCGTATATGATGAATTAAAGAAAACCAGTTATGCAACTGATGTTTAGTTGAATTTAAGTTTAATCATACTGGTCTTCTTATGGTAACTAGAATTCTGTTGTGGATACGATATATTTAGTTGTCATGAAGCTAGGAGTTTTTATCCCCACTTGGGCGCAGTTTCTCGTTCATATATTTCTATTTAATTATTATTATTATTATTATTATTATTATTAGCTAAGCTACACACAACCCTAGTTGGAAAAGCAAGATGCTATAAGGCCAAAGGCTCGAACAGAGAAAAATAGCCCTGTGAGGAAAGGAAATTAGGAAATAAATAAGTAATATGAGAAGTAATGAACAATTAAAATAAAATATTTTAAAAACAATAACAACACTAAGACATATATTTCATATATGAACTATAAAAAGACTTATTTCAGCCTGTTCAACATAAAAACATTTGCTGCAAGTTTGAACTCATGAAATTCCACTGATTCAACGTGTTTTGATATAGATTTTTATTTTTGACTGGTTCTCTGTATTGTATAACTACTTCCAATTGACTGATCATTAACGAAGAAAATAATTCCTTGTTGCAATATATTTCATATGACGAAATGATAACCTTCACTTCATCGTAGTGGCTTTTTTCTAATTACTGTAGTTTACAGTAATTGTTATAGCTATCGACATCTTTTATTTGGATTGTTTTTAATTAGTCTATACCTTCTCTCTCTGTTATTGTATCGCTCAATACAAGTTTTGTATTTAGCAAGGTGGCAACGTTGTCAATCATTATGACACCCAAGTAAATTCCCTAAATTGGCTTCTGATATACATTTTAAGAAGAGGGCATTATCTTTCCCTAGGATACACACACACACACACACACACACACACATATATATATATATATATATATCAAGGTTTCATCATTTTATGTATCAGTTATACATAAATTTTAGTCATCATGACTCCAAGTAAATTCTATATCTTGGGTTCCTCTGATTTACATTTGAAGTGGAGGGCATTGTTTTTTTTTAGGAGTTCTTTATATATATATATATACATATATACGTATATATACATATATATATGTGTATATATATATGTATATATATAATGTATATATATGTATATATATCATCATTTCATCGTACAGGGTTACATCATTTTCAATCATTATAACACCAAGTAAAATGTGTAGTAGAAGACATTGTTTTTCCTTGGAAAAATATTCTTTATTTATAGCAAATATATTTTATATATAGCAAAATTTCATAATTTTAGCAGAGTTGCATCATTTCCAATTATGTAGCTTGTCTTCCTTGCCGACTTACATTTTATGTAGGGCGTATTATTAAATATTTGACCTAACTATATACTACTTAGGTGTAATAACTATATTTTATCAATGCCGACGGGGTGTATGTCGGTGTCTAGTGTCGATTTGTACGTTATACGTTTTATCAGTCTTGTGAGGCTACAGATTTTGTTATCAGATTACGGAAACCTGGTTACGTTGCGTTATCTTCCCCTCCATTGCCATTGATCAAATGCACAGGGTTATCTACTGTATACACGTTGTCTACGGTAATGTACAATACCAGTGTATGCGACCCGTCAAAAATGAAGGCTAAATATTTAGATAGATATGTACATAGACCCACACAGATGCAACCCTTTCCACCTCCACCGACTTTCCTGAGTACAACCCCTCTCACCACGGATATGACTACTCCCTCTCCCCCTACCTGAGGGACTGGGAGAGAGAGTAGGTGTACGTCTTGCCGCTGAACGTGACCGGAAATATATATATATATATATATATATATATTATGTATATATCCACACACTTGCTCTTTATTATATAGGGGAGATATATATGTTAATGTATATAGCCATATATATTTTCATTTATTATCAATTAAATAACACATAAATTTATGTCATAACCTGATTGGTAAAACTCAAGTTTTAATAATGATTAGAAAAAAAATATAATTTTCTCTGGGTTCTACCTCTTCGGTTGAATATCGCTCCACATTATCTGCTCCCAGATTCTGGGTATTTGACTTGCCTGCATTGTCTTATCGTCTTATCTTATCTTGCCATACTGTTTTATCGGATCTCTGTATTGAGGTTTCATGACTGCATTTTATCAAATGAGGCTGAGTAGTCTCGGTATATCTAGCCATAGCTTCTTGTCTCTCTGAAATAAGTTAATTCATTATAGTTATATTAATGTAACTTCAGTGGGTTTTATTCATTTATGTACCATGGCACTTGCCCCAATTTTGGGAGGGAGCGGACAGTAGAAAACTTTTTTTTTTTTTTTTCCCAGTAGGTTTTATATTGTTTAAATAAATGTCTGTTAGTCATGCCCTTAATGTTCAAAGGTTATAATGATCAGGATATTTTTACCATAGCAACATATCCGTAAGCCGTTTCAAAGTTTTCCCACTGCTGTTATTTGCATTAACTTTTATAAATGTCGTATGTAGGCACTGTTCTATATTTGAAATCGCTGTATTTTCATTGTGTAATTTCTGGTAGATTGTACTATGTTTACAATTGAATTTTATAGTTCCATCAATATTATTATTATTATTATTATTATTATTATTTATTATTATTTATTATCATTATTATTATTGAAGGATTGACGATTTACCAGCCCAATAAGTCAAACTCGATTCCTTCAGAGCTGGCCGTTCATGATCATTTATAACAACACTTAGTCACAGAAAGTCTTCGTTGTGAAGGAACTATGAAATCAGTGTTCCCGTAGAATTTAAATTCGCAATAGCTGTGAAGCGCACATATCAATGATGTTAATTGAAATATCTTAGACATTCGAGAAAAAGAAATTGATTGCTTTAGTTTTTTTTTTTCTGTGAAACTAAATGGTATCGAAATCAAAAATTTATTTTAAGTGTTGGTCGCATGGATAGAAATGGACGACTTCTAGTAAGTCCACTTTATTTTGTTAAATTAATTAGTAAATCAAATATTAAATATCAAGTAATGAGTAAAAAGTGGTGGGTTTTCCACAGGTTAAAGTAACCCACGTTGAACCTCCTTCTAAAGGATTTACTGAAAATCCGAACTTGTGTATGTGTGTTTTATACTAGTAACCATTTCTCTTTTTGTATTAGTAAACTCAAATGCTTTACAGTTTCTCAATAGGTCTTTGGGGACGAGTTTGTCAGCTGTGCCCCCCCCCCCTTAATACTGCTAATGCGAACACCCATTTACAATTGGGTGAGTTGGTGGGCGGTAATCCTGGAGCCATCGTAGGACTTAACTGAAATAATCACTGCACTTTCCCAATCAGTTAAGGAGTTTATTTTGATTGATTGCACCTTTCAAATTTAGTGATAGGGTTACCTCATTTCTCCCATATGTGTGTGTCTACTGTCTATATATATATATATATATATATGTGTGTGTGTGTGTGTACATATATATATATATATATATATCCTAAATCCTATTAGAATACTTTTTCCTTTACTTCTTTTGAAAAAAGGGTTATACTGCTACCACGACTAAAACTTGTGCTTCTATTTTTAATATGAGTCATTTCACATTTTTAAACTATGGAATGAAAAAGAAAAATGCTGTTTAATGTCGTTTAGCAGTACTTCATGTATGTAATTATATTTTCAGCAAATTTTCAAATCAACCTGTATTTGAAAGTTTGGAGTTTAAAGGGCAATCAAGAGTGACAATGCTCTAGAGACAGGACATATGATCAGCGCCCAACCCCCCTCTCCACCCAAGCTAGGACCAAGGAGGGCCAGACAATGGCTGCTGATGACTCGAAAGGTAGACATAAAGGCTCCCCCCAACCCCTATCCTTAGCTCAGAGGGAAGGTAAAGTTGCAGACAATAGATTATCGATCTTGGGCTATGACTCGAACTCCCGTCCAGGAGATCGCAAGGCAGGAACGTTTCCAATAGCCCACAACCCTAAATAACATTTAAACTATCTTCTGGAGTAAGATTCATATACCGTTTGTCAGACTTCGTATTATTATAGGTTATATTCCGTATTTTCAATTACTCGCTTATTGCACAGAGGCTCCATTATCTATTTTTTATCGACATTTTATAATTACATTGGCTCATTTTCCACCATCCTTTTCTTTCCCTTTTTTTTTTATACTTTTTTTAGACTTAAAAAGCTACACGGTTGAGATGGCCTGGGTGATGACTACGCCATGAGACAGTGATGTTTTGGTGTGTGTGTGTGTGTTTGTGTGTGTGGGGCTCTGTGTCATCGACAAAAATATGTTTATAAATCTTAGACTTTCACTTCTTTTTGATATGTGGGAATGATGGCAGGGTTTAGCCCAATCTTCTCACTCCTCCCTCCCCCCTCACTCCTCCCTTCCTCCCTCCCCCTCACTCGGTGAAATATGGCTGAAAGATGAAGTATAAAAACGCAACTCGTACATGACTTTCCAAAAAATTACCATTTTAATTCTCTCTCTCTCTCTCTCTCTCTCTCTCTCTCTCTCTCTCATTTGCAGCTGACGTGACGCAATCATGTGTGAAATGTATTTGTTTTCAAGTGACCCCTTTTTTACCTATATGCTATAGTTAATGTTTATGTATTTGTGGAGATAAAAGCAAGCCTATTATATCTTTTATATACGAACTAATTCCTTCAAGATGAAAAAACCATTATGGTGAAAAAAATATTCATACAAATGTATATGTATATATCCATACATGTGTCCGTATCTGATATATTTATAAAAATAGAAATACATTTTTACCTAATACTGGGATCGAACCTTAATCTTATAAACGAGAGGCATGTTTGCTATCAATCATGATAGCAGAGACACTGATAGCATTTGAAACCTAAGAGCTAAGTGCTCTCACTAGATATACCCAGAAGAGTAGTCAGCATTAGATTTCAATTTCTTTTTGGACCTTTGCTGGTATGATTAGTATCGACCCTACATTTGTCAATACTGCTGCCTCCGATGCCTTAGATGACCGCGGAGGTAGCAGCAGTTGGGGATTCAGTATTATGAAGCTTCATCTGTGGTGGATAATGTGGGAGGGTGGGCTGTGGCACCCTAGCAGTACCAGCTGAAGTCGGTTGAGTCCCTTGTTAGGCTGGAGGAACGTAGAGAGTAGAGGTCCCCTTTTTTGTTTTGTTTCATTTGTTGATGCCGGCTACCCCCCAAAATTGGGGGAAGTGCCGTGGTATATATATGTATGACTACTTAGCCTCTCCCATTCCTAAATAGATAGATAATCTTTGTATGTGAAGCTTTGTTAGTATTTCTTTTGGCTCTGTAGGTATATAAAAAGTGCGGGCTCAAGAATTTCTCTGGGACCCTCCTCCCCTGCAGCCTCATAATTGGTGGAGAGGACACCACCCATCCGTGCATTCTGGCCTTACTTAAGTGACTTGACTGCGTGAGATATCAAAACCATCTTGACGTGACTGATTTTCCTCTTCTCTCCTCTCTCTCTCTCTCTCTCTCTCTCTCTCTCTCCAGATTAAATGGCTGGATTGGATGTATTTTTATTGCCATATTTTTTTCTAGTTTTGGGGGCTAATTGATTTCTCTCTCTCTCTCTTTCTCTCTCTCTCTCTCTCTCTCTCTCTCTCTCTCTCTCTCCAGATTAATGGCTGGATTGGATGTATTTTTATTGCCATATTTTTTTCTAGTTTTGGGGGCTAATTGATTTCTCTCTCTCTCTCTCTCCTCTCTCTCTCTCTCTCTCTAAGTGTCTTTTTGTTATTTTTCCCCTTATCAGTATGTGGTATTTTGTTATTTTTCTCCTTTCCAGTATGTGGTATTTTGTTATTTTTCCACATTTCAAGTAAGTGGTATTTTGTTAATTTTCCCCCCTTTCCAACAAGTGGTGGTTTTGTTATTTTTTTCCTTTCAAGTAAGTGGTATTTTGTTATTTTTACTCTTATCAATTAAGTTGTATTTTGTTATTTTTCTCCTTAAGTCAGTGATATTTTGTTATTAACCTAGTAAGTGGTGTTTTATCAACTCCAGAAAAACATCAACGGGTCCCGGTGTCATTACGATTTACCTCTCCCCATTTAGAATATTATATGCTCTGACCCTCCGCTATAGTTAGCATTCAACCGTCCGGCGTAATGGCGTAAGAGACTGATAGTAATTAGCGTTAATTTCCAAGCTTTACTTTACTGCCGTCAACCGTGCGGTTGAAACACGTCCAATTCTCGTATCAGATCTGGAATTTCACCCGGAGCTTTATTTCCGAGAATAACTACCTTTAATTTGGCCATGATTGTGTCCTTGGTCGTCAGAATTTTCCAAGTTGGAAAAATAATTGACCTTAGGGTATATGCTTTGGACGCGTTCGAAACACTTATTGTGTAAGTAGGTCTCTCTCTCTCTCTCTCTCTCTCTCTCTCTCTCTTGACAGTCACTAGAAGCAAACTTTTGAGCAGTGTTCGTTAATTCTTTGTTTAATACAGAGCTCTCTCTCTCTCTCTCTCTCTCTCTCTCTCTCTCTCTTGGACAGTCACTAGAAGCAAACTTTTGAGCAGTGTTCGTTAATTCTTTGTCTAATGCGGAGGTCTCTCTCTCTCTCTCTCTCTCTCTCTCTCTCTTTTGATTTGACAGACATTAGAAGCAAACTTTTGAGTAATTTTCAGATATCTAATAACTCACAACTACTGTCAAAATTTATTATAGAATTTGTAACATTTTCTTCTTTTTCTTCTTCTTCTTCTTCTTCTTCTTCTTCTTCTTCTTCTTATTATTATTATTATTATTATTATTATAAGTAGTAGTAGTAGTAATAGTAGTAGAAGTAGTGGTTAGTATTCTTTTATTTCTTGTAGTTTCACAAGAAGCTGAAACAAAATTGAACTTTCCGGACGTGACTTTTAGTTTTCCATCAAGTAGCATTGCATTCTTTACCGCCCAAGGCACTGTCACCCCCAACCCCCTTTAAAACATGAAATATTCGGCAGCACCGTTATGGCAACGTACCATATGGCACTTTGCTTCCAGGTTGAGGGTGCTTGCACGCTTTGAGCAGACTATGGCAAGAAATTGATTAAAGGTGCTACATTATGTTGAAGGGTTTCAGTTAACGAGAATTAGTATGTAATTTCATCATCATCATCATCATCATCTCCTCCCACGCCTATTGACGCAAATGGCCTCCGTTAGATTTGCCAGTCGTCTCTATCTTGAGCTTTTTATTCAATACTTATTATTATTACTAATACCCAAGGTACAACCCTTGTTAGTGATATTATCATCATTATTCTTACTACTACTAGCCAAGCTACAACCCTGTTTAGAAAAGGCTGCAAACCTTGGATATATTGCGTATAGCTAAATAGTAGTAATTATGAAATGCAAATTTGAGATACCCAAATGGTGTTTCCATTTGATTACTTATCTTTTTTTATATCAATGATCAGATATCTCTCAACATCTTTATTTCCTTACACTTGGTGTGTGGAATCCTAAAGAGAGGTATTTGAAAGATACATAGCTTTTCCATTCAGAATTCCATCCCACACGTACTAGGTTAGTGGTTGCCTTATCTTCAATGCCACGGGGAAGGATGAATATTATCAATGCCAACAGTCTCACATCGCGATTGCCATCCATGGTTAATGCTTGTGGAGAATTCCCTTGTGCAGTAATCATACTGATGTATGTCGTAGGTAGTCTTGACTAGCCAAATATATCTTGCTTTATATATATACAAACAACAAAAAATGCAGCCGTTTTTAGTACACTGCAGGAAAAAGACCTCATGTCTAGGGTTTGGTTAGTTTTCATCATCATGCTGGCTACTGCGGATTGGTGACGGTGGGATACTTTTGTCTGATCGCTCAGAGCAAACCAACCTAGTACGGGTGGCCCTGACAAGTACAGCTTTACTGATCATGGGGATACACAAACTCTTTCACCACGTTAAGGTATCTCACTCAGAAAGGGGCTATATATATATATATATATATATGTATGTGTGTGTATTTATTCCTTTTAGACAAATGTATAATTTGGTTGTCAATTTATTACTGAATCCAAATTTCCATGGAGAAATTGAAGTACTAATCCGATGAAATTGGAAGAGAAAGACAGACCTCTGTCAGACCGAAATGGAAAATTACTACAAACGGGAAATTTCTGTGCGCATTGAAATTTTGCAATTGTTATAAATAAGATTAATTTTTTTTCATTGCCCGGGAATTTGACCCCAGCCGTGATCCCCAGAACTAAATTTATCCAAAATTGGTGAAAGAAATGTAAATAAGCGGGTACACAAGACCACAAATTTAGGTTTACGC
>NC_090765.1:53356406-53363809 GCF_036898095.1 Palaemon carinicauda | reverse complement strand
CATTTTACGTACAACATCAAATTCTCCTCTACCATTCCTATTCACAAATATTTTGCTTATCTCTTGTTCCTCTTTATTATTATTAATATTATTATTATTATTATTATTATTAGTCAAGCTACAATCCTAGTTGGAAAAGCAAGATGCTATAAGCCCAAGGGCTCCAATATGGAAAAAATAGCCCAGTGAGGAAAGGAAATAAGGAAATAAATAAATGATGAGAATAAATTAACTTTAAATCATTCTAAAAAACAGTTACAACGTCAAAATAGATATGTCCTATATAAACTATTAACAACGTCAAAAAACAGATATGTCATATATAAAACTATTAAAAAGACTCATGTCAGCCTGGTTAACATAAAAACATTTACTCCAACTTTGAACTTTTGAAGTTCTACTGATTCAACTACCCGATTAGGAAGATCATTCCAAAACTTGGTAACAGCTGGAATAAAACTCCTAGAATACTGTGTAGTATTGAGCTTTATGACGGAGAAGGTCTGGCTAGTAGAATTAACTGCCTACCTAGTTCGCTTCATATATTCTTTAATGCATTTTTCTTCTGACCATCATCCATTACATTCATCTAAAAAATAAACAAAACGAATAAGCCGTCTCCTGCTTCATCCATTTTAATAATTTTCCTAATTTTCCTGGTTTTCTTCTTCTTGTTTCTTTTCGCTTTCAACTTTCTCCTTTTACAAGCAAACAATTTATTCGTTTTTCTTATTCCTTGCTTCTTTTCGCTTTCAACTTTCTCCCTTTTACAAGCAAACAATTCATTCGAGTTCATAGTCAGAAGACTGGCCTTTGTGAACAATGTATCCAACAGCAAGCATTTGACATGCCATACTTCATTCACGAGCTGTCTTCGTTATCACGCAGTTTTTACACTTGCATCCAGCGACGTGTGTCTTACCTCTTGCGTCACTCCATCCATGAAAACGTAATACATTCTCGTCTCAAACAAAATTTTACACCAGGCTACTCACTCTTCTGCCTACATCTTCTGGATAACACCTTGCTTTTAATCCCTATTATTTCCTTCTAGATCTTACTTCATCTAAACCTTATTTTCCTTTGCTTTAAAACTTTACGTAATATTATTACAGTCGTATCTGTCATCACCTTTACTCTTATGCAGAGCAACATTAAAGCTAGACAATGCCCTAGAGAGTGACCATATATACATATGATCACCGCCCAGGCCATCTCCGCCCCAATCTAGGGCCAAGAAGGGCCAGGCAATGACTGGAAAGTTTTTAACATAACTTTCTTTTGTCTGTTTATTATAATCTCTATGCGCTGTCGAGAAGTATTTATTTTATACTGTATTAAGGGTATATTCCTAACTTTGGTTGCTTACACAACCCCCCCTCTCTCTCTCTCTCTCTCTCTCTCTCTCTCTCTCTATATATATATATAATATATATATGTATATTATGTTTACGTGTGTGGAAAGAGAGAGAGAGAGAGAGAGAGAGAGAGAGGAGAGAGATTCTGCAATATATTTTATTTTTCTAACGCCCCATTTACTCTCTCTCTCTCTCTCTCCTCTCTCTCTCTCTCTCTCGCGTGCATACCAGATCAATTTGACTTTCCCTTTAAAAGAGAACCCTTGGATCACTTGCATAATTCTTGCTTCACTTTATTCCTTTCAACGTTTGAATTTCTTCGTGATTTTTATAAGAAAAAACGTTTTCAGAGGAATTACGTTTCTTTGTCATTTCATTAAGAACTTTCCTATTCAATTGTGTGAGAAATTCTTACGCACTTGCGCGCGCACGCTGACCCTAGAGGGAGAATTGAAATACAATGTAGATGGTTAATACAGACTGGTTTTCTCCTTAATGATGTCTTTAAGTAAATAAAGAGAAGGCAGACGAGACGTATACGTTTAGTTCATTATCTATATATTGTTTCCTGACGTCTTAATATTTTGTGTCAGGTACACGTAATGTTCAGATAAAAAAAAATGGAAAAATTAATACACTACATGTGAATCTGTACTGTTGTATTTGTGTTGATAGACACACACACGCACACACACACACACACACATATATATATATATACATATATATATTATATATATATATATATGTATGTATATTTATATATATGTATATATATAATGGATATACAGAAAGCTAGATAGATCCACTTCGCACTTCACAGAAAATATAATTGATTGATTGATTGATTCATTCAATCAATGAATTATACCACAAGCTGAAGTGAACTATATTTCTGTGTATTGTCATCAAGTGGTATAAAATACTATATATGTATATATATATATAGTATATACTATAATGTATATATATATATATAACACTTTATTATATAGATTGCTTAACCTTGTGTTACACACACACACACACACACACACATATATATATATATATATATATTGTATATATATATTATATATTATATATACTGTATATATATGCACTGCGTATTTATATTCATAATTTGTGTTTGTAATTTGTAAATGTGTGTTTATTTACGCTTTAGTGTAATTAAACAATGATCCACCAGAGCGACTTTATTTTCCATACGTCATGTAACCTGAATTGAGGTCGCCTAAGGTAAACCTCCGGCCCTCCCTCTGTGCCGCAACTGGTCACTCGCGATCATACTCTTGGCCCTTTGTTCTCCTCCGAAGGGCTTGGCTCTGAAGTCTATACGTGGAGTCGAGGACCTACCACATTCAAGTGTACAGATGAACATACAGTATATTTGTAATTTAATGAAGTTAAAAGTACAGATGGTGGGATTATATTCGGTGTTAATATATAATAACGTTTCATTGTGGTAGATGTCACCTGCTTTGTTTTTTAAGCGTCCCACCACAATAGCTCTTCATTACAGGCTGCGTCCGGCTGTGTGATACTGAAAGATATAGTCTCCGGTGTGACGTTTGATTGAGAGAGAGAGAGAGAGAGAGAGAGAGGAGAGAGAGAGATAGAGAGCTATGGTTAGTGCGTAGTACAGTCAGTAGGCATTTTGGAGGAAGGGGGAAGAGAGAGAGAGAGGGGTGGTGGTTGGGTAAAAGGTTGCTTGCGAGCATTGATTATATGGTAGGAGTTGGCGCCGACTGAGGGGTGGATGGAGGGGGTAGGAGTAGTTATAGGAGAGGGGGAGGAGGCCACGGTAGGACTGGTGGATGAGGGGACATTAGGCGGCTCTTGTTAGGGTAGGCAAGGTACGCCGGGAGAGGTTCTTCCTGAGGCATATTCGGTTTTCGGACTCTTGCTTGCTTGCTTGCTTGTTCTCCCTTGCGTGTTTGTCGGAGCTTTGCTTTTCACGTATATGATATAGCCGACAGTAGCAAACTCCCCCCCTCCTCCCCTCCTCCCCCTTACTCCTACTGGAGGGGGTGGGTGTTGATGGGGCGTGGGAAGTTGTCTTTTCAGGTAAAGTAGCAGTACGGTAAATGGTAGAACCATGAATCGGAAGGGGAGAGACTTATTTATACCTCTCTCTCTCTCTCTCTCTCTCTCTTCTCTCTCTCTCTCTTATTTGTTATGTCTTAGCCTTTTTTTTACTCTCCGTGTCGAGTCGTTCTTTAATTGAACTTTTGTTTCCATTTCTTTGGAGGATTCGTTGTTTGTCTTCTCCAAGGTTTTGATTCCGTAAGAAAAGGAAGGAGGTGGAGGAGGAGGAGGAGGAGGAGGAGGAGGAGGGAGGAGGAGGAGGAGGAGGAGGAGGAGGAGGGAGGAGAAGGAGGAGGAGGAGAAGGAGGAGGAGGAGGAGGAGGAGGATTGAGGTGCTGGCATAGGGGAGTGAATGCTCCGTCTTCCTTCCTTCCTTCCTTCTTGGTTTCCGTCCCGAATTCGTACCCCAAATGTCCTCTCTCTCTCTCTCTCTCTCTCTCTCTCTCTCTCTTTAGGCTCATATGGAGACAAGTCGCGACGCGACGTCTCCCGCCTCTTGTGCACACACAGCCACTGTAGATGAGAGAGAGAGAGAGAGAGAGAGAGAGAGAGAGAGAAAGAATGTAAATAGGTGAGAGAGATAGAACAGACACTGTAGATAAGTGTAAGAGAGATAACAGACGCTATATGAGAGAGAGAGAGAGAGAGAGAGACTAGATAATTGTGAGAGATAGAACACATATACTGTATATGTGAGAGAGAGAGAGAGAGAGAGAGAGAGAGAGACTATAAGAGTGAGAATAACAGACACCCCAAAGTGAGAGAGATAAGAGACACTATATAAGTGAGAGAAGTCACTTCATTAAGTACGAGAGAGAGAGAGAGAGAGAGAGAGAGAGAGAGAGTGAGTTTTAAATCATTGATATCTGACGAGGAACAGATGCAATTTCGGACAATTAGGATAATTTTCTCCCCGTGTTTGTTTTTTCGGCGCGCGTGCGCCTTTACCTGTACGAACGTCTACATCTACGCCGCTGCTCGTACGCCTATGTACGCATTTCTTGCGTTCGAGATTCCTTGCGAGCTTGCGTGTTCGCGTAAGGGTAAGGAGTAAGGGACAGGCCCCCCATTTGAGCGTGGGAGCAGGGACCGTTGCTATGACTACGTACCCTCAGCTGATGATGATGGTTTCTCTCTCTCTCTCTCTCTCTCTCTCTCTCTCGGCCTATACGTTCCCTCTCAAATTTACTCAGAAATGAGAGACCCCCATAAATGAGGGTGCGCATCGTCTTTGCAACCTCCCCCCTCCACCCTTCCTCTCTCTCTCTCTCTCTCTCTCTCTCTCTCTCTCTCTCTGTATGCCTTTGTCTTGGCCCTTCTCCTTCCCCTCTCCCCCTAGGTAAGGACGGTGAGGGAAGGTTTTGGAGGCCAAGAAAGGCTGGAGGAGTTAAGGTAACAAAACCTAGTACCATGTCGTCCTCCTGCGGAGGCCCTCCGGCTTCGACAATTGCTGGATTTCTCATAGGATTCCGATAGATTATAATAGTTCATTTTGGTCGTATTATTAGTGTTGTTTAATATAACTTGCACTTGATTTTAGTGCCTAGTATTCTAGAAATTTTATTTTAACTATGATTAGGTTGTGGAATATTCCAAATCTTTCGGTGGAATCGGTGGGAACTTCAGAAGTTCAAACTTTTTGTAAATTCTTATTTGGTAAACAAGTTGACACGTCCTCCTTATATAGTTTATATATGACTGATCTATTTTAACGTTGTTACTGATCTTAATTTTTTTATTTATATTTTTATTACTTATAAATAATTTATTTGCTATTTCCTCATTTCCTTTCCTTATAGGGCTGTTTTCCCTTATGGAAACTCTTGGCTTGTAGCATTTTACTTTTCCAACTAGGGTTGCAGCTTGGCTAATTATGATAATAATTCGTTTAAGTATTGTCCCTTATAAATTACTTTTTTTCATTATAGTCATTCCCAAACTCAACGCGAAATTCAGAATAAAAGAATAAATAACGTTCAAGAAAACAAGGATAGACTTGAGGTCGACCTCAATGTATGGACCCAAAATGAGTCTGGAGACAGAGGTCTAGTTCCCCCCTTTCCCTTCTCTGCGTTCTAACTTGGGGAATAAAGTTTCTTGGGTTTTATTTGGTTAAATTACCTCTCTCTCTCTCTCTCTCTCTCTCTCTCTCTCTACACGTAAACCATTAGTATCTGTGAAGTCTTTTTTATTTAGTTATATTTACGTTTATTTATTTGCTGATTATTACATATTCTAATTATATATATATATATATAATATAGTGCGTGTGTGTGTTTGTGTGTGTATGTATGTGTGTTTGTGTTTTGTATTCAAAGTATTGTATTGTTAATTATTCATCAATATTGATGCCAAAGTTGCTCTATACTTTCCTTTTTATATAATTTGATACGTGAAAAAGTGAAGATTTTTCATTCCGTCTATATGTGGTGCTTTGGACTTCTTGTATCATATTGCTACCTCGGACGTTGTTCGGCGTTTTTGGTCAGGATTATGTTTGAAAATGATATTAAAACTATTAAGATTTTTCCTTCTCAATTATTTAAGCTCAATTTGTATTGAAAAGATTTAATTCCTCCTTAGAACTGCTGCAGGCATTTGATTACACATTATTATTATTATTATTTTTTTTTTTTTTTTTATGACAGTCTACAGAGTCTGGTGATTTATAGTGTAAGGTTCCGGATTACATGCAGCTTCCTTAAGAGTCCATCACTCTCCTCATTATATGTGCTGTTATGAGTAGCACGCTCCTTCTACACCAGTCCTTGGGCTATATTGGCTCCTACCTTCTCAAGATCCCTTTTCAATAACTTGGGTATGGTCCATAGTGCTCCTGTGATTACTGGCGCCACTTCTACATGCATATTCCACAGCCTTCTCAATTCAATTCCCAAGTTCTGGTACTTTTCTGTTTTTTTTTTCTCCCACGGTGCTGCGACATCTATAGGTTATATCTTATAGTATTATTATTATTATTATTATTATTATTTATTATTATTATTATTATTATTAATTATTATTATTATTATTATTATTATTATTATTATTATTATTGTATTACATCTATAAAAAAAACCTTTTTTTTTTTTTTGTCTTCTTATGCCGGCTACCTCTCAAAAATTAGCCGAATTGCATTGGTAGATAGATAGGTAAAATATAATTATTATTATTATTATTATTATTATTATTATTATTATTATTATTATTCGCAGTAAGAATACATTTGTATGGAACATCCAATGACCTGAATTTGAATTGGAAAACTCCACAATTGATAATACCCATTGAAAAAAAAAAAAAAAAACATTGAGGCGAAATGAGTGGTCTCCACATTGTCTTGCTCCCAGTCAAGCTTTGTGGAACTCTCAGCTTCTCTATTCAGAATTTTTTTTTTTTATCTTGCCTCTTTTGTGCTCATGATATTCTTTCTTTCTTTAATTTATTGTTATGTTGGGGTCAGTCTTACCTCTTTTGTATTTTTTTTTCTTCTTTGTTTAATTCATTCTTTATGTTGGGGTCAGTCTTACCAATTTTGTATTCATAATATTCTTTTTATCTAATTCATTATTTATGTTTGGGGTCAGGTCCTTACCTCTATTGTATTCATAAATTTTCTTTTTTGTCTATTTCATTGTTTATATTGGGGTCAGTCTTACCTCTTTAGCATTCATAATTTTCTTCTATGTCTAATTCATTGTTTATGTTGGGGTCAGTCTTACCAATTTTGTATTCATAATATTCTTTTTATCTAATTCATTATTTATGTTGGGGTCAGTCTTACCTCTTTTTGCATTCATAATTTTCTTCTATGTCTAATTCATTGTTTATGTTGGGGTCAGTCTTACCTCTTTTGCATTTCATAATTTTCTTCTATGTCTAAATTCATTGTTTATGTTGGGGTCAGTCCTTACCTCTTTTGTATTCATAATTTTCTTCTATGTCTAATTCATTGTT
>NC_090765.1:53338906-53351406 GCF_036898095.1 Palaemon carinicauda | reverse complement strand
GGGCTTGTGAGAGGCCTGTGCAAGGTGGGGAGAGAGAAAGAGAGTGAGTGAGAGTTATTGTCTTGGAATAGACTCCTTGATAAGTCTTGCGTATTTTGTAAAAGGCTGCCTTCTATATTTCTATTTTTTTTCTTTTTTAAAGATAGAGACTAATGACTAAATCTGACCGAGGCCCTTTGCGTTAATAGACGTAGGAGATAATGATAATGATGATTATTAATTTTTGATGTTTTTTTATTTTTTCTTTATTTTTTTTTTCTTACTCAACTGACCATTAAAATATAGTTTTACTGTATGAAGCACTTTCATAAGAAAACGTCTAAGCTATGGATACTATTTTGGAAAATTGCTAGAATTTTTAAAATGTTTATGAATGTTTTTGAATTTTGATTCTCTTTTGTCAACTAACAATTAAGGTGTATTTACGTCATATGAACGAATGAGAAAACGTCAAAGATAATTAATTTTCCATCTTAAATGAATCTTTTCTTATGATCTTATTCTTGTTCCGGTAGTCGTGTTAACATTTTGAATGAGATTATTTGCACGTGCAATAACACCTTAACATATTAATGTTGAAGACTTTTATTAAAACTTGCCAATATAAAACTTTTATTGACTTTTAAAGAAAGGATTTCCACCAGACCAATACTTTACTGACGTCCATTCTTAATTTCAGTAGTTTAAAAGTCAGGGGATATCTTCAAGGCGATGTTTAAAGAATAGGGAAGCTGACATCTAAACAAAACTGTTCTTATTTCCTTTTCTTTATTCATTTATTTTAACGTATAATGACTTATTCCTTTATTATATATATATATATATATATGTGTGTGTATATATATATATATATATATATAATGTGTATATATATATGTGTGTGTGTGTATATATATATATGTATATATATAATATATATATATATATTTTATTTACACACATACACACACAACATCAACAACAACAACAAACAACAACAAATGCAGTCGTTTCTAGTCCACTGCAGGACAAAAGCCTCAGACGTGTCCTTATTCATATCTGGGATTTGGCAAGTTTTCATCACCGCGCTGGCCAGTGCGGATTGGCGATGGTGGGAGATTTTCCTCTGGTCGATCACAGCAAACCAACCTAGTGTGGGTAGCCCTGACTAGTACAGTTCTTCCGACCATGGCAATACACAAAGCCTTTCACTACGTCAAGGCCGAGCCATATGCTCAGAAATGGAGTATGTCATTATATATATATATATATATATATGTGTGTGTGTGTGTGTGTGTGTGTGTATTGGTATTCTCACTTTGCTATTATTGGTAAGGAGAGAGAGAGAGAGAGAGAGAGAGAGAGAGAATATCTTAATTCCCATGATATCAACCTTTTTTATGTGGATACATATATGTGTGTATGCACACACACACAACACACACATATATATATATATATATATATAATATGTGCGTGTGTGTTTACAGCAATAATATTTCCGATACTGTTAACAACCAATCAACCATTCTCTATAGTCTGTCCGTATCCTGCATAGGTATGTACAATAAGCCTTGGTAAAAGACCTTTGTTGCCCATCTCCAAACTCCCCTTCAAGGGGTCTTGTAATCACCATCATAGATGACGTATCTACATAAAAAAAAAGGTTGATATTATGGGAATTAAGATTCTCTCTCTCTCTCTCTCTCTCTCTCTCTCTCTCTCTCTCTAATAGAAATATCAATTGTTGCATTATATATATATATATATATATATGTACATACATACATATATACACAGTATGTGTGTGTACGTACGCAATTAGTGTTAGAGTATACTTTAAAATCCCACATGTTAATATTTTATAATACACAGATCACGCGTCACTTCTCATACCAAAGCAATTCATGTTTGTTTATCCCGTGGAAAAAAAAAATAGTTTAAAGCAATATCACCGAAATAGCGGGTAGGACGTTTCATCCATTCATCCAGGACGTTTGAGGCAGATTGCAACACGCACACGCACGCACAAGGCAAGCACCCACGCCCAGTGTACACTGCTTGCATACACTGTAATACAGTTACGCTCGCAGCATCTGAATAACTGAGCGAGACCTGGTTGAAACCTTTGAAAAAAAAGTGTCCATCAATAGCTCTAAGATGATGATGATGATGATGATAACCTCCTAGACATAGGTAGCTCCTCCGTGAAGTGGCATGGATTCATTGTGAAGTGGAGGCAGCGTGTAAAGAATTGTACGAGTGTTTGTTGTGAACGTTAAATTCGAGCTTTTTCGTTGAATGTGGGACGGAGCAAATACGTGGATATACTTGATATCTGATGATTTTGACCACCAATAAACGGCCAAAGGCAAGGGGTTACAGTCATGAGATGGAGGGAGACAGTATGGGCCGAAAGAAGGAGTTTGTAATCTTTAATAAGTTTGTGGGGGACGTCTGGCCGGTGTACGATGCTTTGCACCTGTTGAAGCACCACGGAGGCCTGCCGCTGCCTTGCACTCCCTCGCCTTATGTAACAGATTTTGGCGGGGATTATTTTGTCTGCCTTTTTTTATCTGCTCTGTATGAAGTGTTGAGCTTGGAATGACCCTCTCCTCAAGCTAGATATTCGTAGACTTTATCTACCTTGAACTGAAATCGAGAGATCGTAGAGCAACGACAGCTATACCTTTTGTCTTCTTTTGCTTCTTCGCCTAGCAGCAGCAGCAGCACCACCACCACACTAGTAAGAGGCGAGGGAAGTTTGGCAACAGGCTGGGATGTCTGTGCCTTGTCTGGCGGTAGAGTCAAACTGCAAGTCGAGGTGCGCGACCTTGGCCATGTTGCATTTTAACATCTGCGAACGTTGTGTGGTATTAGCGAATGCCCCAAATAACACTTTCGTCAACAGCTACAACGTAGCACGGCCACTGCTTGTGGTTAATGCCCTCCCAGCTCCTGCTTGCGTTGATAACCTCCCCTCAAGCACCTCACCATAGAAACCCTATCGAATTAAAGGTGGCTATACGGGGGATGTATGGGTCTCAATTATATAATTTATAAAGGACAAGTGGTGGCGAAGCCGGGATTCATCATGCATTTTCGGACATCTAGATTACCAGGAAACGAAACCACAGAGTCTGAATGTTTAAGTTGATGAAATAAAAGGGACATTCACAAGTAGAGAATAAAGTCAAGCTAGAAACGTTTGGCGGTGGGGAGGCAGTCGCAACCCGGGGCGTGCGCCGCCTAGCTATCCTCCTCCATTGCAGAGTTGCAAGATGCATGAGATTTTCACTGATAGGCCTTCGCCTCGAATGTCATTAAGCTTTTGCAGAGATCAAATGGGTTGTGATTAGTCTTGTGAAGGTTTATATGTTAATGTATGTCCCGTGGCAAATTTTCTATGAGAGTAGAATGAATGTTCGGTAGATTTGAATTGTTGCATGTTGCATGAGGAGGTCCGACGGGGCGGAGTGGGAGGAGGAGGAGGAGGAGGAGGACCGAGCCTTGGCCTGCAACTTATATAGTTCGCTTAGGTCTTTCATGAGGTTCTTTCTTTGTCAAAGGAGAATGATTAACCCAATCGATATTGGCACGGTTGCTACCGTGTTTATTTCTTGAGTGCAAGACTTTCTCTTTCCGCGGAAAATGTTAAAGAAGAAGAAGGCAGCGCGAATATGAAGTGAGCGAAGAAACAGCGCCAATCGAAAGATGTTTTGCAGTGCAACAACATTTTTCCCTATATTTATTTTTAAAGCTGCTGAGGACAAGGCCTGCTTTGGCTGCAAGGAAGGACACTCCGTTAACCCCCCCCCCTCCCCTTCTCCTCCCCACGTCTCCCTCTCTTCCCCTCTTTTTTTAGTACTTGTTTTCTTGAGACACACACTCTCTCTCTCTCTCTCTCTCTCTCTCTCTCTCTCTCTCTCTTTCTCTTTCTCTCCTAGTCCAGTTGTCGCAGTGTGGTCACCTGAGAAGAGATTATTAATATAATTGTTATTGAATTGGAATTCTGTTGACAAGGCCTCTTCTCCACGTATACTTAGACCCATCCCCATTTCTCCCTTGATCTCCTTCTCCTCCCTCCTTTCCCCACCTCCATTCCCTTAATCATCCTCACTGCTCCCTCCCCTCCCTCCTCCCCTATATGCCTAAGAGGCCCCTTGCAGTAGGGACAGCAGCAGCAGCAGCAACGGCAGTAGAGTCTCCCTCTGTTGAAGGTTGTGCTTTGTCTTCAGCCACTTATCCTGCGCCTTCCCCTTCATGGGTCCAAGCCAAGACGTTTCTCTCTCTCTCTCTCTCTCTCTCTCTCTCTCTCTCTCTATGCCTTCCTCGTGTCCTGCTATTTTTAATCGAAGCATTTGAGCCTGTGTTGTGTCTTGACCTATTTTTTTATCCCCTTTTTTCTGTCTATTGGCCTCGTGAATTTTCATTTAACTGTGAACACTACGTTTAGTTGTATTTTTTCTTAAGCTTTCTTTCTCCTTTACTTCTTTGGCATGATGGACATAGTCTCTCTCTCTCTCTCTCTCTCTCTCTCTCTCTCTCTCTCTCTCTCTCTCAATCATTAAACCCTTGTATTCAATCTTTGCTGTACTATCTCGTCTCCCCCATATTGCAACAAACGAACACACACATTGGACTGATCATCTTGTGGTAGAAATTTTTGAGGCTCAGTTAGTAACAATAACCGGATGAGTGCCACTGCAGTTGGGGCTTTTCAGTGTTGTTGTTGTTGTTGTTGTTGTAAGAAGAAGGGGACAGTAGGTGACGTAGCATGTCTATGTTCAAAACGCTTCATACCTTATTGTTTTTTTTTTTTTTTTTTTTCATGTTTGCCTTATTTCAACTGTAACTTCTGTTACCTATTTTCCAATATTTGTTTCATATTTCCCTCTTTTAAGTCGTGGCAGTCACGTAGACTGCGAGTTTGGTCCTTGTTTTTTTATTTCCTTAGGTTTTATTCTTTAAATTCCCAATAATTGATCTATTTCTATTTCAGTTGGTTCTTGTCCGATGACAAATATTTGGGTGTCTATTCCCCGTGACTCTGGGTACATAAGGTACGGCTTGAGGAGAGAAAGAGAAGAAGAAGGAAAGAGAGAGAGAGAGAGAGAGAGAGAGAGAGAGAGAGAAGAGAGAGAGGCCTGTGGTGGGTTGGAGAATACTGCCAAAAGATACAAACTGTCCTTAGCGTCATCATCAACTCCAGTTCAATATCGTTATATCATGCTGATTTTCGTATCGATAACCTTAATAACTTACTCTGTCTATAAGTAATATGTAATTAATGTTTCAATTGAAATGTTGCCAGATGAAACTGGTAAGAAAAAAGTTGATATTTGCGTAGTGTTGCTGTGGAAGATTATTTCTTCTGTTTACTCGAGAAGGCTTAATGAAGGAGTAGGTTGAAGTAGGAGTATAGTCTACTTAGAGAGAGAGAGAGAGAGAGAGAGAGAGAGAGAGAGAGAGAGAGAAGGGGGGGGGGTGGTTAAAACAAACATCGATTGGACCTCTTCATTTCAACGTTTCCTCCAATTGGGCTTAGTTGTTGAAGATTGGAGAGAGGCGAAAGGTGGCTGTTAAATAAGTTATTAAAGGGAGAGGGACCAGTGAGGAGGAGGAGGGAATTGAGAAAGGGAGTGAGGTAGGGCGATAGGGAGAAGGAGGGAGGATGGCACTTGATAAGAAACAGGTGGGAAAAGATGCTTCGGTTATCAAGAATGCTCTTATAGTGAATCTTAGTATTTGAAAAATGATAGTTCTTACATAATGCGTTTTACTCTTCTAGTTTATTTATCTCTTAAATGATCTATAAGGACGATTGTGCTACATCATGCCATTGTTTTGCAATAGCTGTTTGCATCGTGGCGAGTACGCTATTTTCCCTTTCAGAAAGATTTGTTGTTTTGGCGTTCAGAGCCGAGAGGAAAGGGGGCCGGGGGGAGAGGGAATTGGACCAGGTCAGGGTTGGGTGGGCGGGTGGATGGATATGTGTGTGTGTGTGCGTGCGTGTGCATGTGCATGCATGGCCCCAAAGTGCTTGCACACACGTTGCTTTGTAGCACTCTCTCTCTCTCTCTCTCTCTCTCTCTCTCTCTCTCGCTACGCTCATTCACCTCGCAAGTTTATTCGGTTGCAGTGACGGTATTGTTTCATTCATGACTCTCTCTCTCTCTCTCTCTCTCTCTCTCTCTCTCTCTCTTTGATCCTGGTGCTGTTGCATAGCGCTATATTTCCTGCATCATGCACACACATGCATGTGTACTACCAAATGCACACGCTCTCCAGATATTCACTTCTCTTTCTTTACCAGCATTTCAGTCTGACTGAAGTTTGGGTCTCTCTCTCTCTCTCTCTCTCTCTCTCTCTCTCTCTCTCTCTCTCTCTCTAGGTCATTCGGTAACATTTTCAGCAAGAGTTTGTGGAGTGTGAAAACTGGACGGAGGCAATATTCAAATTGGCGAATGCTATTGCGGTGTTTATGCTTATATATTTATGTGTGATAGTTCTTGATGCCATTTTATTATCTAGTTATTAAGCTACCACACACACACACACACACACACACACACACACACACACACATATATATATATATATATATATATATATATATATATATATATATATATATATATATATATATATATATATATATATATATATACACGCACACCTTAACGTGGGGAATAGGTTAGTGTATCGCCACGCTCAGCAAGGTTGTACTATAAAAAATATTCATGGTCACCTATACTGGGTTGGTTTGCTGTGAGCGATCAAACGAAAATCTTCCACCACCACCAGTCCGCAGTTGGCTTGGTGATGAAAACCTGCTAACCCGAAGACATGACGAAGGACATCTCTGTGTCTGTTGTCCTACAATGGACTAAAAATGGCTGCATTAGCTGTTGTTGTGTATATGTGTTAGTTTGTAAATTTTTAAATGTATTTCTGTCATTGCCAAAATTCTGGTTCTTGATAATCCTTTAATAAAACAAAAATGCTTCCACTGTCTTGGCAGTCACTCCATTTTCCCCTAGAAGGTACAGTTGCGCACAGAAATTCCTGGTACACCTAGCTCTGAAGAAGTGCACCTAGCGAGTTCTTGCGCCTAGCCCCGCCCACCACCTCTGCCATTGCTTCCTCAGAGGAAGGTGTGCCAGGAATTTGTGTGTTCAACTGTACACGCTGGCCCTTCGGAGATTTCTTATGTTTGACGTTTTTGTCCTTAAATGGTATTATTGTTATTGTTGTTGCTGTTGTTATTATTATTATGATGCTGATGATGATTATTATTATTACTATTATTATTATCATTATTATTACTATCATCATCATCATCATCATCATCCAATTTCGAGTTCCTATATTATTATTATTATTATTATTATTATTATTATTATTATTATTATTATTAATTTCTTTAACTTCGCAATACCATTTTCTGACTTTCTGTATTTTCTTTTCAGGTAAGTGTATTGGAATGCAATGGCCGATATTGTCGCACCGCGAGAGCAGTAAGTATCGTATAGAGTAACAGCAGTATTAAATTACTTTTAGAGATATGTTTATTATTATAAGTTAGATGCAATGAATATACGATTGCGTCATCGATGAATGAAGTCGGTTAATTGCTGATGGCGTCAGCAATGTCGTTTACGACAGTGACGACAGTCAAAAGAATATGTCGTCGATGTCAGCGATGTGACTTGTAACAATGAAGTCACTTTTATTCCGTATTTTAAGCAGAGTATTTAGTATTTGTTTGTTTGTTTCTTTTAAAGACATCCTCCTTCTAACCTTTGATGTCTGTTTATTATTATTATTATTATTATTATTATTATTATTATTATTATTATTATTATTATTATTAGCTAAGTTACGACCCTTGTTGAAGAAGCTTGGACGCTAAAAGCAAAAGGGCACCAACAAGGAAAAATAGCCCAGTGAGGAAGGAAATAAACTACAAGAGAAGAGCTTTAAACAACCAAAACAAAATTTGAACAGTAACAACATTAAGATATATTTTTTATATATTCGCTATAAAAAAAGAAATTTGAATCACCTTGTCAACATAAAAACATTCGCTATGAGTTTAAACTTTAAAAGCACAGGGTTATTTTTCAGTATAATGAATCTTATCTGTGAAATGTAATTTTTTTAAAGTAACTGGAACAACATTACATATATTTTCGTATGAAGAACCTCGGGTAAGGGTAGAAGAGACGCTTTAGCTATGTTAAGCAGATCTTCTAGGAGAAATACTCCAAGATCAAACAATTGTTCTATGATCTTGGGTAGTGCCATAGCCTCTGTACCGTGGTGTCCCCTGTATTAGGTGAGATTTTTTATGCTCGAGGGTACACTCAAGCTCACTATTCTATCTGTTTCTTTATTTCCTTTCCTCCCTGGTCTATTGTCCTTGTTGGAGCCCTTGGGCTTATAGCCTCCTGCTCTTCCAGCTAAGGTTTTATTTTAGCTACTACTACTACTACTACTACTACTACTACTACTACTACTACTACTACTACTACTACTACTACTACTACTACTACTACTAATAATAATAATAATAATAATAATAATAATAATAATAGGGCTTATAGCCTTCTGCTCCTCCAGCTAAGGTTTTATTTTAGCTTCTACTACTACTACTACTACTACTACTAATAATAATAATAATAATAATAATAATAATAATAATAATAATAATAATAATAATAATAATAATAATAGTAATAGTAATAGTAATGATAATAATAATAATAATTGCTCGACGTGAATCCCAAATTACTTCCCTACCGACCGACGGAAAACAAAATCACGAAGGAAATGAATTTATTTTCAAAATATTTAACTAAAACAAATTAAGGTGTTTGGCATTTAGGCCTTGCTAATGAGGGCCATATGGTTTGCATACTGAGACAGTGAGTACATATTACACGGCTTCTCTCTTTAGATCAGTTTAAGCCCCAACATCCGGCGTGAAGTGTTTTCATCCCTTACACGGAAGTGTACGACTCTTAATGTATTAGTCACTTGATGTATATATATATATATATATATATATATATATATATATATATATATATATATATATATATATATATATATATATATATATATATATATATATATATATATATATATATATATATATATATATATATATATATATATATATATATATATGTAATTAATAATCAATGGTTTAACGGCTTACAAGAATCGAAGATATCATCATTTGGACAAACTGTCGATTTTTTGGACCCCACTAAGACATTGAATAATTATTCACACATAATTTATATACATACATGTATATATATATATATATATATATATATATATATATATATATATATATATATATATATATATATATATATATATATATATATATATATATATACTCGTACTTGGATATGTTACTTTACGTTTATAATGATTATAATAATTATAAACGTAAAGTAACATATCCAAGTACGAGTATATGTATATATATGTACAAGTGGCTTAGTCACTGTCTATACAAGCTTGCCGACCAGGGTTCGATTCCCGGCCGGAGCCAAGCTGTTGTCTTTGTGTGATTTCGCCTGGGGCTCTGATCCCGAGGTCGTCAAGAGAATCCAGACATTTATGTATCAAAAATATATATGACTTATTTGAATATGAAAAAACACGTAAAAATGTGCAAAATTTATCATTAATTGAATGCCAAGTAACAAACTACCAATTAGCTACGATGGTGAGGATGGGTTGATTTCAATTCTAAGCACAAAATACCTGAATTCGACAGGTATAAGTGCAGAAGAATTGTCATTGACTTTTATCCTTCTTCGTGGCCAAGTGGCTTAGTCACTGTCTATACAGGCTTGCCGACCAGGGTTCGATTCCCGGCCGGAGCCAAGCTCTTGTCTTTGGGTGATTTCGCCTGGGGCTCTGATCCCGAGGTCGTTAAGAGAATCCAGACATTAATGTATCAAAAATATATATGGCTTATTTGAATATGAAAAAAACACGTAAAAATGTGCAAAATTTATCATATATATATATATATATATATATATATATATATATATATATATATATATATATATATGTATGTATGTATATAAATTGTGTGTATATATTACTATTATTAATTGCTAAACTACAACCCTAGTTGGAAAAGCACAATACTATAACCCCAGAGGCTCCATCAGGGAAAATATCCCAGTGAGAAAAGGAAACAAGGAAAAATAAAATATAAGGGTACCGACATCAAAATAAATACACCTATGTTTATTTGTGTGTATATACCTATATAGGTAGCTTGAAATTACCGAATGATTAAAAGCTTATGGTCTTCGTATTTCCTGTTATTAGTGTGATGTAATTGGGATATTAACATCAGAGAAAAAGAAGAGGAGTGTGTGTCTAAAAGGTAACAAGTGTTATTTAAGTCCAATATTCAGCTGTGATGCACACACCATCCATCATGGTTCGTGAATTTGTCCTCTTTCTCTCTCTCTCTCTCTCTCTCTCTCTCTCTCTCTCTCTCTCTCTCTCTCTCTCTCTCTCTCTTCTCTTTGTCCACTGAATGACAAAGGCCTCAGACATGTCTTTATTCATGTTTGGGGTTTGGCCGTTTTCATCACCAAGCTTGCCAGTGCGTATCCTATTGGTGATAGTAGGAAACTTTAGTCTGATCGCTCACAGCAGACCAACCTAGTATAGGTGTCTCTAGGACCCACTTAGTGTCCCTAACTAGTACAGCGTTGCTGATCATATCGATACGCAAATTCTTTCACTACGTTAATCTATCCCAACTCATATATGTTTATATTAATGACACTTATAGAGAGAGGTGAGATGATTTTATAGATGTATCTGTTAGCTCTTGTAATTTATGTATTACTGAGAATGGTAATTAATAATAGGTGATTAATAATGTATATTAGAAGCGCTTGGATGATTACCTTCCTTCTTCCATTACTCTAATGGATAGTGTTTTCCGTTTTGTGGGAAACTGGAAAGGCAGTGGAACTTATTACGTTTTCTATATATATATATATATATATATATATATATATATATATATATATATATATATATATATATATAAATTTGGGTATCATGACAATTTAAGCTCATTTTTATTTTACAAGGGCAGCTCCAAACCCCTCCCCCCCCGGTTATGGAAATGGTTGTAAAACTCAAACTTTTCTACATTATATATTTATATTTTATATTTTGATTGTGTGTGTATATATATATATATATATATATATATATATATATATATATATATATATATATATATATATATATATATATATATATATATATATACTGTATATGTTTGTGTGTGGTTATATTCATCCAGATATATTGGAGCTTAGATGTGATTTTCTTTTAATGAAAATAGGGAAAAGTGTATAATTATTTGTTAAGCTGGATAAAAATTTCAAAGCCTTAATCAAGATCAAATCAGTGTGGAATGTCCGAAAATGTTTAAAACACTCTTTGTTATCTAAAACCTACCTGTAACTCCTTTACAGAAATGTGACCTAATTGGTAACTAGGTTCAAATATTTAAGATTAAGGTGTCTGGCTTCAGTTATAGTTTCATTAGAATAGATGCTCACCAGAACGTCAGTCGGGTAAGTCCATCCCCCCCACTGTAGGGCCCAACCACAGCAATGACCTACCCAGTAAACAGCTTAATCTCACGGTCCTTGGCAGGGATCGATCTGCTGCCATGCGAATGCTAGGCGAACAGTGTAAATTTGATTATCAAAGTTTGGGTTCATATCAATATGATGTTCAAGTCCTTAGAGTTGAAACTTGGTTAAGACTTGTTAAAAAAGACACCTCTCTCTCTCTCTCTCTCTCTCTCTCTCTCTCTCTCTCTCTCTCTCTCTCTCTCTCTCTCTCTCTCTCCCTCCCCTTTTTTTTACAAGATATATATTAAACGTATCTATATGTTCACAATGGGACATATGAATGGTAATCAATAACTACACGTGTTCTATCAAGAGCCAATGACCTTTATACGTGTATCCCAAGAAAATATATTTTGATTGCGACCATACAACTAGCTGATTAGTATTATGACACATGCCACACTATATGTGACAGCTGCTGATGAATTATATAACACACTGTCTAGACAGTACTACACCTGAGCCCCCTCTCTGGTTACTGTTCAGTTTCCCTTTGCATACACGTACACCGAATAGTCTGGCCTATTCCTTACACAGTCCTCTGCCCTCATACACCTGACAACGCTGAGATTACCAAACAGTTCTCCACTCAAGATGTTATCAACTGCAATGGAATTGTTCAGTGGCTACTTTCCCCTTGATATGGGTAGAAGAGACTTTAGCTAAATTAAGCAGCTCTTCTAAGAAAAGGTCATTCCAAAATTAAACCATTGTTCTCCTGTCTTGGGTAATGCTATAGCCTTTGTACCATGGTCTTCCAGTGTCTTGAGGTAAAGTTTTCTTGCTTGAGGGTACACTCGTCCTCTTGAT
>NC_090765.1:53333906-53336406 GCF_036898095.1 Palaemon carinicauda | reverse complement strand
GCGATCCAGGGGACTGTCTGTTGGTATCTGATGCTTGTGGTTTGCGTCATAGCATATTAACTGAAGATTTTCGTTTTGTGTAAAGGGATGATTTGGTTGATTTTGTATTGGTGTTATTTCGTTCATTTTAGAAAATGAATTATATGAAGGAAACTAAATTGTTTAAAAAATAAAATTGTTTAAAATATAAAATTGTTTAGAAAAATGAATTATTTTTAGAAAAGTAAATTATGTTTTGATAAGTGAATTATTTTTATTAAAAGTTAATTATATTTAGAAAAATGGACAATACTACCCCCTCTTTCTCCTACCCGAGGGACGGGGAGAGCTGAGCGTGACCGATATATGTATATATATATATATATATATATATATATATATATATATATATATATATATATATATATATATATATATATATATATATGTATATAGATAGATAGATAGATAGATAGATAGCCAGACCCTTGCTCTTTATTACATAGGACAGGTGGAGGTATATGATCCTCAAACACGTGTTTTTTTTTTTTGTGTGTGTGTGTGTGTGTGTGTCTCACCATCCATTCATTCGTTGCTTTTATTGTTCCCTTTGACAGTTGATAGACCTTTTTCCTAGGGCTTTAGGGCATTCTTCCAACTGATTAATCACCGCCCACAGAAGACAAAATAAATAGCAAACCCTTCAAGTTGACTGGAAGCAGTAAATCAAACCTCTGACTTGGTCATTTTGCTGTTTTTCTGTCTGCTGCCTTATTTTGTCGAGGCACTTCTGTAAGATATTGGAGTTATTCAGAGAAAGTAGATGGATGTTTGACTTTTGTGATTTGCAGCGTGACTCATTGGGCTGGTAAATCTCCCCCTTTTAATAATGATTGACTTATTGGGCTGGTAAATCTCTTTTAAAAATGCTTGACTCATTGGGCTGGTAAATCTCCTCTTAATGATGCTCGACTCATTGGGCTGGTAAATCTCCTCCTTTTAATGATGCTCTACTCATTGGGCTGGTAAATTTCCTCCTTTTAATGATGCTCGACTCATTGGGCTGGTAAATCTCCTCCTTTTAATGATGCTCGACTCATTGGGCTGGTAATTCTTCCCCTTTTAATGATGCTTGACTCATTAGGCTGGTAAATCTTCCCCTATTGATAATGCTTGACTCATTAGGCTGGTAAATCTTCCCATTTTAATAATGTTTGACTCATTGGGCTAGTAAATCTTCTCTTGTAATCTAGGTACCACCCCAAAATCTTTCTTAACTTCAGGTGTCAAAGATGCTGACGCATACAGGCATCCCATATTTGGGAAGCTGGTTACTCCACGTCATGTTGGGAACGGGAGATTGAAATGGAAAGGATTGCTTGGTCGATAAATACAGAACTGAAAGATGAAAGTTAATTGACATTTTTCCCTTTTGTTGTTTCATAAGGAAGTAGAGGAAGCCACTGCAATAAGAGGTGCAAAAGAAGAGAATATTGTTTCTTTTTTTATATTAATTAGAGCTTGGTTAGGCATAAATCTTTTAATAGTTAATGTATGAAATGTCTGTTTTCCTGTTACTGTTATTTAGGTATTTTATTAATTGTTGATTATGTTTCATATTTATTTATTTCCTTATTTCTTTTCTTCACTAGGCTATTTTTCCCTGTTGGAGCCGTTGGTCATATAGCATCTTGCTTTTCCAACTACGGTTGTAGCTTAGCTAATAGTAATAATAATTATTATTACTATTATTATTATTATTATTATTATTATTATTATTATTATTATTATTATTATTATAGAGATTTTTTCTTTATATTTGACGTATTGTTTGGGGGACATTTATGAAAGCTTGGTTAGAGATTTTTCCCAATACAGGATACGTCTTCATAACTATATTTATTTTCAATTTTTGTGATACTCCAGGCTCGGTAGATTGACATACTAAGCAACTGCTTGAAGCAAAAAACGTTTGGTCAGCGGCGCCGTGGAAGCGCGAAAGACACGGAGGCGTTTTACAAGGACCTCCGGGAAACGTTTTTCACGAACGCGAGATGGGAAGGGGGTGGGTGGTGAAATAGGAGGAGGAGGAGGAGGAGGAGGAGGATCGAGCGATTCTAAAGAAATGTTGGTCAAGGACGGCGAAGAAAGGTTAAGGAAGTGCAAGTCCTTTATTGCAGACATACGCGCGCACACAGTGGTTGCTTTTGCTTGTGTTTTGCTTGTTATTTATTTGTTTGTTTGTGAAGGAACTTTGGATATTTGGGTTACAAGTACTTTATTCGGTTTTTTTTTTTTTTTTGCTAGTTGATATCCCTTTTGCTGTAAATGTTTGGTCATTTGTAATGATGATTAAGGTTTTTTTTTTTTTTTTTTTTTCTTTTTTTTTTTTTTTTTTTCTGAATTGATAATAGTGACTGTCAATCATTCACGGGGTAATTTTGCCAGTAAAGAATCATTTATTTTATGTTGTTCAGGAACTGGTGTAGACTTTTAAAGGGATTTAAGATAACCAATAGAA
>NC_090765.1:53318906-53323906 GCF_036898095.1 Palaemon carinicauda | reverse complement strand
TGTCCAATTATACTGGTTTCCTTCTCTTACTCTCACCGGTTGTAGGTTTAGAGAGAGAGAGAGAGAGAGAGAGAGAGAGAGAGAGAGAGAGAGAGAGCCTATTGGATGGCGGGGGTTGCAAGCTGCCTGCCGAGTGAGTGAGTGTGTGCGTTTGTCTGTTTATATGTCTCCCTCACTTGCAGGCCTTTGTTCGCCGCGCGGGTTGTGTGTGTGTGTGTATGTGTGTGTGAGTTTTTGTTGTACCATGCACTCCAGGCCGCTTCTCAAACTACCCTACTGAATCCCCCCCCTCCCCCTCTGCCTTTATTTCTCCCTCCGTTGATCTACGGTCCATCCCCCCCCCTCTCTCCCTTGTACCTTTAGTTGCACATTTATATGTAGTTAAGAGGTGCATAGATCGGCTGTTGTCGATATAGGCGAGACGGTTAGTTGAAAACTCTACTTATCCCCCTCTCTCTCTCTCCCTCCCCCTCCTTTCTCCCCCTCCCCCGTCCCACATGTTGCGATGTTCCTCCTTGCAAGGGATAGGGTGTACATACTGTCCTTCTATGTCCTTCCATCTTTATTTTCCTTCTTTCAGTATAATACCAGATCAGTTTGTCCCCAGCGATTGCTCTCTCTCTCTCTCTCTCTCTCTCTCTCTCTCTCTCTCTCTCATGTACAAGCTGCATTGACGTCCGATATACAATATTCAGGGAAATGCCCTTCTTTTTAAGGGCTCTTTTAGGGGGATAGGGTTGATTAGGGCCAAGTGGTGTGATATGAGAAGGAAAGTGAGGGAAAGAGAATTGCAGTACACGCGTTCATGTACGTTTAATTTTGCGGGCTTGTGTACATTTGCGGAGTGTGCCCTGTGTATGTATAAATTGAGGCCTGGGTACATCACGCTGCCTGAACTTGTTGCTCTGACCGACCTTTGTTTCTTTTTCTTCTATTCCCTTTTTTTAAATTTACTTCTTAAATTTTATCATATGCTGTATTACTTATCCTTTTATACTGTATTTTAGCATATATCAATTTTGTAATTTGGGACATATATTCATGTATCTATTGAATAATACATTAAAACTTTGAAAGGATCTATTTTTATTAGAGAGAGAGAGAGAGAGAGAGAGAGAGAGAGAGAGAGAGAGAGGGTGTTTTCTTCTTCTTCCAAGGAAGGGTAGAAGAAGAAGGCCTTGTTGATGGTCATTGCCAATGACTTTCCTTGGACGCATCTGCCTGCTTGGCCTGCTTGAGCCTGCCAAAGAGTGGGTCTCTCTCTCTCTCTCTCTCTCTCTCTCTCTCTCTCTCTCTCTACGGTACGCGCCACTTCCTTTATACTTAGTCTAGCTATGTCATGTTATTTTTTGCTAATCTATTAAGGAGAGAGAGAGAGAGAGAGAGAGAGAGAGAGAGAGAGAATGATATTGCTATTGTGTGGGAGATATGATAGATATCTTACCTTCGTTCTTTCTTATATTAAAGACCCGATAATGAATTTAATGATGCCGATATAATTACTATTACAAGCAATAGGAGTATTGAGATATGATCGGTACCTCCTTTAACTTATATATGTACAGCAGTTAATCTGTAATAATTTAAAGGCAACTAGGGAGACTGTTGCATTGCATAAGTTAGAGGCCGTAAGTATGCTTGTTAAAATTGGAGTGCCAATATATTTAGCCTCATCCTCCTCCTCGGCTAGTAGATATGCATTAATATATAGTATTCGAATGGCGAGAAAGATCATGTTTTTTTTTCGAAATTGCAAAGCATTCCCAAAGTCGTTTCGTGTGGCTCGAGTTAGTTCGATGGGGAGACCATAGTGGACATCAGTATTGTATAATCGATGTATTTAGCGTTAGAAGTGGCGTGCACCTGATATTATTATTATTATTATTATTATTATTATTATTATTATTATTATTATTATTATTATTATTATTATTATTATTATCTATGGAAACTATTTAGCACAGTTCGCAATGGCTTATTTTTTTCCAATAATTTCACCATTATTGGGTAGTCAAAGGTGACTTTGCATGAAATTTGCCACGAAGCTTCATTGTCACCCTTTGGGGTAAGCCAATTTTCATAAAACCGTAATTGAGTTAAAAAGAACAATCCTTAATAATCTGGAACCTCTTTCAAGTGCATAGTCACCCCCAATAAAAATTAAAAATCAATGCTTCCAGTCATACTCCATAACGAAAGCAATTACGTATTTCGTATTGCAGTTACGTCAGTCTTATTGTAAGAAGAGTCGAATGTTTGATCTTGCAAGTGATTTATGCTCCTTTTACGGGCAATTCAGGAGGAGGATTACCTCTACCGTCCTGCTTTTACGGTACAGGGCGTTTTGTGCTTCAATACCCACCCCCTCCCATTCCATATCTCCCCCCAACCCCCCTCTCTCCTGGTTCCGTGTCATTTTCCATCCCCCCCCCTCATTGAATCTGCGGCCATACCGATGGTTTGGCTGGTCAGTAGCCCTTGCAATCTTTAATCCTTAGGAAGGATTTGTATGCTTAAAACTGACGAAGGCTGCATTATTATTCCGTTGACCCATCCCTCCTTTACTATGTGGACTTCTCTCTCTCTCTCTCTCTCTATCTCTCTCTCTCTCTCTCTCTCTCTCTCTCTCTCTCTCTCTTCGCGCTTTGAATATAGCTTTCTTTCAAGCTGAACTCGATGTAGAGTTTTGATTTCGTTCTATTAATAATTACAATTTGTTTTTTCACATATGCCAAGTAGTGGTGTTTCCAATATGGTCTTCATTATTATTATTATTATTATTATTATTATTATTATTATTATTATTATTATTATCATCATCATCATCATCTAAGCTACAATCCTCCCTCTCTCTCTCTCTCTCTCTCTCTCTCTCTCTCTCTCTTTGCTCTTTGATTGGAGCTCTCAGACACTCTCTTCTTTAAAACTCATAGCCGCGGATTTTTCGAAGACTAGCGTTTTGAAATTGCTATTTCTATTTTCCCCTTAATGTTATCTCTTTAATAGCATTTGAGATCTGGGTTTCCTCTGTGGCTAGCGCTATTTCTGTTCTCTCTTTAGTTTATTAGCTGTTATCATTTTTTCATTTTTCAACGCTAAATTAATTTTCTTGTTGCTCTTCACTCTTAATTTATCGTATTTTTAAGTCCTTATTTTATTAAATCGTTTATGTACAATACTCAGCTTTTTACTCCAGATTGCATACTCTCTCTCTCTCTCTCTCTCTCTCTCTCTCTCTCTCTCTCTCTCTAACCTGTTGCACATTTCCGTCACATTCGTAGTTTTCATTTTTGGTCTGGGGGCGACGCGCAATTTTGTTTGTTCTCATCTTCTCTTCATATCTTTGCTTTGTTTCCATCTTGGTTACTCGTTTTCCTTCAGTTTAATGTTTCTTTAATCTTTATTTTCTGTGAAAGAAAAGAAAGCAGAACTTGCTATAGAGTTTTTATTTTGTTCTAATAATTGTAAGCAAGATTTATTTTTCACATATGCCAAACAGCGGTGTTTCCAACCTCCTCTTCATTATTATTATTATTATTATTATTATTATTATTATTATTATTATCGATAATAATAATAATAATGATAATAATAATAATAAAGTTATCTAAGCTGCAACCCTAGTAGGAAAAGCAGGATGCTATAAGCCCAACGGCTCCAACAGGGAAAATAGCCCAGTGAGGAAAAGTCATATGGAAATAAATAAACTATATAAGTATTGAATAAAAATAGCCCAGTGAGGAAAAAATAAGGAAATTAATAAAATATATATGATAAGTAATGAATAAAAAATATCCCAGTGAGGAAAGAAAATAAGGAAATGAATAAACTATATATGATATGTAATGAATAAAAAATAGCCCAGTGAGGAAAGAAAATAAGGAAATAAATAAACCATATGATCAGTAATGAATAAAAAATAGCCCAGTGAGGAAAGAAAATGAGGATATGAATTAACTATATATAAGAAGTAATGAATTGAAAAACGTAAAATATTTTTAAGATAAGTAACAAGATTAAAATAGATCTGATATATATAAACTATCAAGGACTTCTGTTAACCTGTTCAGCATAAAATATTCGCTGCAAATTTGAACAAGTTCCACCGATTCAACTGCCAGATTAAGGTATTATATTAAGAACAAATGAACCAAGTATGATGAATCTTTGTTCGATTATTTATTGATAATGGAGGATTATATCCAATGTTGAACTGAGGTTACTAAAATTAATCATATTGGTTGAAATATACTGTGTTATGTTTCTTAATGAATGGTGGAATTAGTGTATTTGCTATTAATATATATTTATTTTGAATAATTTCTATATTTATTTCATTGAAATGTGCTCTTTTTGAATAGTGCTTTAAATGGGTAAAATAGCAATGATCCAAGTTATTCTGTATATACAAAGTCCATTTAAACAATTCCTTGCTTTTGATTTTTTTTTTTACGTTTAAACAATCATATCTTGTCATTTCCCTCGGTTGAATTTAGTTATAACGTGTTCTAACGCTTTATTCAATTTTTCATTTTCCTTTTTTTCAGTTTTCTATTCATCGGTTTTTTTCCTTTTTATTTTTCTATTCATCGGTTTATTTTCATTTTTATTTTTCTATTCATCAGTTTTTTCATTTTTATTTTTCTATTCATCGTTTTTTTTTTTTTCATTTTTGTGTACCTTACTTAAGTCAATTATTTATAAGAATTATTTATATTATTTTTAGGCTTTTTGCAAAGATGAATATGAAGGAATTATTTTCTCCCTATAGCAGACTATCACTGAACTTATAATTTATTATTCATCCCAATATTAAATATATCACGAATTCACGCTTCAGAAAAAAAAAAAAGTATTTGCATTATAGCATTTGTACATAGATAACCAACGTACCCAGCTCGCTTCTAGGACTAAAAGTCAAGTGCGTGTCTGGTATCACATTGGCACTATCAGTAATTTTTTTTTTCTTATTTACGTAATGCCGTAGAGAGCTCAGGGAG
>NC_090765.1:53314707-53318406 GCF_036898095.1 Palaemon carinicauda | reverse complement strand
GTGCCGCGTGTGTTGCCTTCCAAGCCAAGCCTCTCATGCCGTGTGTGTCTTTTTCACAGTGTTTTCGTGTGTTGATGATTACGATGTTGTGTCTTTGTGGCTACACATAGCCTCGATGTGTGTGTCTGTGTTTACATCTTTATTTATCTCGCCTTTACACTTGGACATAGATTTGTTTTGTTTCTTCCTCATTTAATGAAAGAAAAAAAAAAATAAACGTGTGACTTCTGATAAATTATCAGCGTGTCGGGTTTTGTGATTTTGATTGATTTCATCGTGCACCTTGATTGACATTGGCCGTGTTGAGGGATACGGGAACGGACTCTGGCCCTGTCCTCGTTTGGTGCAACATATAGGCTTCGTAGATCTTCATTTCTCGGAGAGGGCGGGATGTTGATTTAATCCTGGGGGGGTAAAACAAAGCTTACGGACGCTGTCATCGGCCACATATGTCTAGGCTATAAGACCCAAGTTTGCTGTCTTGTTGATGTGGATAATGTTGATGTTGGTGACGCTATGGCTCGTGTTGATTCTTCAGTTTGTATTCCAAGTGCTACTTTTGTCCTGGGTGGTAATGACCACATCTATAATTCATATTTTAAGAGTTCCTATTATGAGTTCTTACTAGTTATGTCCAGACATTTTTTATGTTATATTATGCAGGAATACCCCAATCTCCCACCCCCACCCCCTTGCATTGAAACAGTTGATTGTTACTTGCAGGCTAAGCTATAGTGGATGAATTTTTCAGCAACAAACTTAGGCAACGCGCGTCTTTTGGTGTGCAACATGCTGATTGAAAAGTGGAGAGAGGAGAGAGGAGAGAGAGAGAGAGAGAGAGAGAGAGGAGAGAGAGAGAGAGAGGAGAGAGAGAGAGAATACGTGATGGATTTGCTATAGGGGTTTACGTTAGCTCCTTATCTACTGTTTTAGACACCTCAAGAAAAAAAAAGCCCTTACGGTTGTATGAAGAGAAGAATAGAAGAATATAAGCGTTTGGCTGTTTTTTTTTTTTATCCTATGTTCATCTTACGAAGTGTGCAAAGTATGTTAGCTAGATGTCTATCCACCCAAGTTAATTTCGAATTATATCCATGAAAGATTCTATCACATGGAGGGAAAACTAGCGAAAAAGTTGTATCCTTGCGAAGTCCCTCCTTTTATCGCTCTCTCCACCCCCATCCCCCCTCCTTCTAACCCCACTTTGCTGCCCTTTAAAAGATCCTCCCTTATCTGACATTCTTTTGATGTAAGACCAATAAAAAAAAACTATTATCCCCTCACTATTGCCTCCAGCTGTAGAGGAATTGCAATTTAAAGCTTGTATGTATTAAAATTTTTTGCACTATTTTCATTTTATTTATCCATGTAGCATTTTTTTGCATCATAAGCAAAAATGGATAAGTTATTAATGTTTTTAGCATGTTGTAGGTATTATATGAAACATGTTTTATCCCTACTAAATGTATTTTTGTATTTTATTTATAAAAATATTATTAAGAGCACAGTAAAACTAAGACACCCACATCGTATACTTTACTTTTTCTAGAGAAAATAGGTTTAAAGGGTTATTAACTCGGTTGGTTTGAAGGTATGATAAAAAAAATATTTGTTAGAGAAAGTGACTCACTAAGCCTTGCAGTTATATGGCCCTCCCATGATTCCTCCGTGTTCAACTTCAGTTTCGTTTATGTGTTTTTATTTATGCAACATTTTATATTATGGGGGACTACGTTAATCAAAGGTTGTAACCATGCCATAAGGAAAATCTGTGGCTCTGAAACACTAACTATATATATATATATATATATATATATATATATATATATATATATATATATATATATATATATATATATATATGACAAGAGCTATTTATTCATCGATTGCGCTACATTTTCAAGTACATAAATGTTGTAATTCATGATAAGGTGAAGGTGCAAATGTTTATTTCTTGAATAATTTTTTTTTTTAGATTTCAGGAAGTATCGAGTCTTAATGTAAACAATACATTGGAAACACATTCTTTTTGCCAAGCATTGTCGACTACTACTTTTCAATGTACAGTCAACAACAAAGTTCCCTGTACATTGTCGACAACTAAGTTTCCTGTACATTGTCGACAACTAAGTTAATAGTACATTGCCGACAACTAAGTTCCCTGTACATTGCCGACAACTAAGTTAATAGTACATTGCCGACAACGAAGTTCCCTGTTTATTGTCGACAACGAAGTTTCCTGTACATTTTCGTCAACTAAGTCCCCTGTATATTGTCGACAATGAAGTCACCTGTACATCGTTGACAACTAAGTTCCCCCTACATTCCGTATAAAATTGTTTTTATCAGGGTAGCCTAATATATCTTTTACTATAGAAAATCCATAGTCAGCAAAGATGTAGAAAAAAAAAAAAAAGCGTTTGGTGCACGACTTCTAGTTACTGTATATACAGTACACCGATCTGTACACACCAACATATGTATAGGAAGTACACCGATGTGTACACACCAACATATGTATAGGAAGTACACCTATCTGTACACACCAACATATGTATAGGAAGTAAGATGGCAAGAAATGGGGGCGAGATAGGGAAGAGGTATGGTTGAAGGTTTCTCGAGTTGCTAAGCGAGGTTTCGTTCTCTCTCTCTCTCTCTCTCTCTCTCTCTCTCTCTCTCTCTCTCTCTCTCTCTCTCTCTCTCACTGCTGGCCCTTATCCCCTCACACACACACCCCTTCCCCCAAGGACCCTCCCCCAAGGACCCTCAAGACAACGATGATTCAATGTGTTATGTAACCTCTTTTTAAGATCATTGTTTGGAGAACACGTTGTCGAGGGTGTTTAGAGTTCGTGTTACGGTGCTTGGCATATCTGTTGTTGTTCGCGTATTAGTCCCTTCTGCGTAAGGAAGATGTCTGCTGATAGATGATGGCTGGGTGGATAGAGCGCTTTTGGGCAAGGTGCATTTAATGACACATGTTGAAGATCTTAGAAATTTTACTAAAATTTAAAAAATTTAGGTGTACTTAATGACACATGTTGGAGATCTTAGAAATTTTACTTAAATTTAAAAACTTACGTTAAAATCTACATATTTTTTAAAAAAAATCTCTTGTTATTTTTATTTGTTATTAGATATTAAACATTATATATCTTGTCCTTATTTCTTTGCATGTAGATTATTGAAAATAATGATATAGTTCTTAAGACGGGGAAATCCATCGGGGAGATGTGGAGCTATTATGATAGGTATTATCGCGTGTCGAAGAATATTATCAATATAAGAAATTAGTAATGCCATTAATGCAATAATTGTTCAATGTTGTTGTTTTCCAGAATGAAAGATGAATAGAAGGCTAAACATACTTGTTTCGTATATAAAAAAAAGAATTATGTAAAATACTGTTCGCGAAAAATAACGTTAAATGGAAAGAAACATGGAAACTAAATTGCTTTAGAATTATGTAATATTTAAAAAAGTTTATGTAAAACTCTGCGGGGATATCACGTTCATTTTCAAAACAGCGGGCGGTAATAAATATGGTTTGCTTTGATTGCATTTTTTAATCCTGAGAGAAATAACCCTTTTGTGAACGGTCATTATTCATGTGATTCAACACAGTTTGCCTCGTTGGATTTATTTTACAAGATAATTTTATATATAATATATTCATATATATGTGTGTATATGTATATA
>NC_090765.1:53202207-53309707 GCF_036898095.1 Palaemon carinicauda | reverse complement strand
TTGTTTTGTTAAAGCTTTTATAGTTTATATAGGAGATATTTATTATATTGTTACTGTTCTTAAGATATTTTATTTTTCCTTTTTCCTGTCCTCGCTTGGATATTTTCCCTGTTGGAACACCTGGGCTTATAGCATCCCGTTTTTCCAACTAGGGTTGTAGCTTAGCAATTAATAGTAATAATAATAATAACTGCTGATGTCACATTCTTGGCATGTTTCCAAGATAACTTTACACGTACTCTCAAAAGGTGTTATTAAATTTAACTTTGTACTTTCTCTCAATATAAGTTATTAAATTTAACTTTGTACTTTCTCTCAAAATATGTTACTTTATTTTAAAACGTCCAGTTATGAAAGTGATGAATCAACAAGGCGAATTATTTTCATTATTAGCAGTTTATGATGGCATCACTTTAAGATTTGTATTAAGAAATTCAAAAGTTATTGAGACAAAATGAAATTCAAGAAAATAATTGCTAGGGGATTAAATATTTGCAAAGAATATAATCTTATGCATATGAGTTGGTTAGACCAGGAATAGATTAAAGTTAGTCACATTATTATTATTGATATTATTATGATTATTATTATTATTATTGTTATTATTATTACTTGCTAAGCTACAACCTTAGTTGGAAAGACAGGATGCTATAAGCCCCGGGGCCACAACAGGGAAAATAGTCCAGTGAGGAAAGGAAAGGAGGAAAAATAAAGTATTTTAAGAACACTAACAACATTAGAATAAATATTTCCTATATAAACTATAAAAACTTTAACAAAACAAGGGGAAGAGAAATTAGATTGAATAGTGTGCCCGAGTGTACCAAACAATTTTTCTGGTGGTAGATTTCATCAAACTGGAAACAAGGTTCGAACTAAGCTTCAGTTGAGCAAAAGAATCCTTTTCTAATTTATTTATTAAATATATATATATATATACAGTATATATATATATATATATATATATATATATATATATATATATATATATATATGTGTGTGTGTGTGTGTGTATGTATGTATATGTATATATATATATATATATATATATATATATATATATATATGTATGTATATATATATATATATATATATATATATATATATATATATATATATATATATATATATATATAAAACAGCCTAGTGACTGAATTCCTTATAGTTTTTGGGAGAGTTTAACCACGTGGGTAAAATAAAGATCACCAACAATATACGAATTTTATGTTTAACGTCAGGTATTTATTACATGGACATAACCTTGAGTCTTTTTTTGTTAGGAATGAGAACAATTGAAGAAACATTGGAGATGTTAAGGGTTCATTCATCTTCGGTAAATGTTGAGAACAATTTTATGATATTTCGTTTCATGTGAGGTTCTATTTTTTCGTAATTATTATTTTTATTTTCAACCTTCATATTAAGGGAATGGTATTCACTAGTTTACATTTTATTTTGTTTTACTGGTACATATATTTCATACATTTTATTTTTTTCTGATACTATATTTTACACATTCAAAATTGTTAGTATACAGTAAAGTATTAGACAAAATTCTCTCATGTTTTATCTTGGAAAAAAGGGGAAAAAATATCCGCAAGTGTACAAATGGCGAATGAGGTAACTTGGTCTCACACAATTTTCAAAATCAGTTGAAATATGTTAGAATGTGGTGGCGTTTCAGTGGAATTTATTTTAATTCTTTATTTTAGACTTTTTACTTATATTCTGCATTCACGTTTTCAGAATTTAAAGTACAGTGAAACTGCAACTTGTGAATACATTTTATATATGTGATAGAAAAGAGAATTCTTTTAAAATACAGCATGTACGTAAATAAACCAAAGAACATCCACGAATTATAATTTAATTATAATTTAAAGAAGAATTTAAAAGACTAGTTGAGTGTATCCAGCAACAAGAAAAGAATATAAAAACAAGTAAAGTAATGGCTACTGTGTTGATAGAACGTTCATTGACGAATATCAGCATGTTTGAGAAAAGGCAGCAGCAATTCGGTCTTTGTTCCCTCTTCCATCCATTGGAAGTATCCTTTTGGTGGTAGATCTGGAAGACTCCTGTGAGAATAACAAGTGAAAGATACTGAAGAGAATCACCACCACTACCGTCTCCGTTCCCCTCGACGTCCACTCGTGTCCTCGGAACTTTTTTTTAAGAGTTCACCACGGCGGCCTTGGTAGGGGAAGAGTTGGGTGTGATTGGCAGGCAGTGGTTGAAGGATCTCGGGAGAACGGCTCCTGTCATAGGCTGTTGGTCGGGCAGCTCCTGTGGAAGGCTGGCCCCACAGCCCCCTCAGGTAACAGCTGCCCCATGTAGCAGTACGACAGGCGGGGATGGCCGCGCCCTGCGAAACATGTGTCGGGACGACCTCTTCCAGCAATACCCACACCCTGGTGAGGACAACCAATCGAGAGGGGAAATTGAAACGTCCAGTTTCTCGATCTGATTTTTATCGTTATCCCCAAGTTGTTTGATATTTCTCTTCACAGCAAAAGAGAGCAAAAGCTGAACAATAAAGAGACGTGATTTCAGTTAATTTTTGCTTTCTTGAAATTATGTAAACTCTACTTGATATATTTTTAGAATCTGATACAAAGAATGATTTTATTGTTATTTTAGGTATTGCATATATATATATATATATATATATATATATATATATATATATATATATATATATATATATATATATATATATATACATATATATATATATGTGTGTGTGTATATACACATATATATACACATATATATCACAAATTATAAATGTCTTGACAGTATAGATAGAGCCAGTCTTCTAAAATGTATTGAATTAATAGTTATGCAGAAAACATTTTTCTATTGAGGTATTTGAAATTCTCCTGTTTTGCAGATTCAAGCATATTTATATATTGTATAGGTTAACCATGCATTACTGTATGAGCCAGTGCATGATTTGTTTTCAATCCATGTAATACAGTATTTTTTTTTTTTTTTTTTTTTTTTTTTTTTTTTTTTTTTTTTTTTTTTTCTCAATAAACGTATACTTTGATTGAAAGTACCCTCCTTGGTACTTTATTTACTGGATAGTTTTAACAGCAGAATGTTATTTCCATTAATGAAAAAAAAATATGACATTCCCAATCATTAGTTTTTTTTTTCTTTTCAGCACTGTTGATGATGGGAAGTGACCAGTATTGCCTCAAGTGGAACAATCACTGGACCAACCTGATCCGTGTCTTCAACTCCCTTCTGCAGTCTGAGACCTTTGTAGATGTAACGTTGGCATGCGAGGGGCGCCACTTGAAGGCTCACCGTTTGGTGTTGTCTGCCTGTTCCCCTTACTTCAAGGAGTTGCTGGTGGCTCATCCTGATAAACACCCCATAGTCATACTAAAAGATGTTCGCTACTCCGAGTTGCGGACGCTCATCGAGTTCATATACAATGGGGAGGTCTCGGTGGAACAACATGATCTGGCTGCACTTTTGTGCACTGCCAGAGAGCTTCAGATAAAGGGTCTTGCAGACAACAGACTACCGGAGATCCCTCTCCTCTCCAACATCCGCTGCTACCACCGCCACCTCCGCCCCCTTATACGAGGGATAGTGATGAACCCTCAAGTCATTTTACTACTACCACTACTACTACTTCTCCATCCACTAACACCACAAATTCTGCTACTCCGCCAGCTCAATCCAATACTAAGAGTAGCAGCAAAAGTCCCAAGGGACCTGTGGGGTCAGAGGATAGACCTCCACCCCCTCTTTTACCAGCTTTACATCCAGATTTACCTGTATCTGCTTCCTCTCTACTACCAGCGTTCCGCTCAAGACCACCGTCACGTGATTCTTCTCCAGTCCATAAAAGACGAAGGCTATCTACAGGTTGCAGCGATGAGGGATCTGAAACTTGTGAAACAAACAATGAGTCAGCACGACCAGACACACCAAATGGCCATATATCATCCCAAGAACAAAATACTACTGAGCACATCTCAGCAATGGCTGGACCATCTGGTCTAAGCCTAGCTGAAACTTGTAGTAAAGAGGTATATTATTGACATCTTTACAGTTTTGTCTTTAGCATGTCAAGTACAGTAAATATAACTACAGTATATTCGATCTTCTTTAAGTACAACAGTTATTGAAAGTACTCCACTTGGAGCAGATTTTAAAAGTATTGTTTTCGAAAGATATGTTGCTGAAGAAATCTATAAATAATCTGACATTGCAGTACTTTCCATAAAAATTCTTCGCATTCTTCGTAAAATGTCCTTTATATTTTTTTAGATTTTTCGTAAGACTTCTTTGATACTTATGAAATTTTAATTCCTCATTGGTAAAGAGGGTACAGTTCCTTACGGTTGAAATCCAATGTAGTTTACGGAAACTTATGTAAATTCTGCTTTCAGGATGCCGACCGGCCAGTACCGTCCATAACTAAGATATCCGGAGGCCAAACCACTATAACTCCTACTGAGGCCAGATCTTCTACCCACTCTGAGGAAGATAGTAATGATGATCGAGGACCTATGGTAAGTCTTGTCATGTTTATTTTTTTCAAATTCAAGACAAGAGGTTAATGCTTGTATATTCAGTGCTGTGGAATCATTATAATACAGTAATTTGAGCCATCAAGAGAGGAGTACAAGATATATTCCAGAGAAAGGTTCCTATCAAATTATACATTCTTGTATTCTAAAAGTCCTTTTTTAAAAGTTCATTTATCAAGATTTATTACCTGTACAGTATTAAAATACATCCAAGTAAACCTATACTGTATGGGATTTTAGTAATTGTTCCGTATAAATAACATTATGAGTCTCAAAATCAAATTCTCAAACTGTCTTCAGAATTACCGAGGAGTCTACAGTAATTAAAAACCTGTTACTTTGTGTGCAATGTTGTTTGAGTACTAATATCGCTGTAACCTTCTTTTCGGTAAAAATTTTTTTTGTAAAGTATTTACTTCAAGGCTAACATACACCCAAAAAGTGTAAACTAGAGTACATTACAAGTGTATTGCATACCTCGAAGATGAACATAATTTATTCCAAAAGTTTTCGAAAACTAGATCAATTTTTCCCTTATCAATGAATAGAAATAGTATTTGACCTTCAAGTTTGGTTTTGATCTCTGCTTTAAAAATTTTTTCGATCACAAATTTGAGTTGTGGAGTATTTGATATCTGAGGTATTACTATATGTACCGCATTATGTACAGTATACGTTGTTGGATGTTACATTCCATAAGATGAAATTTTGCAGTATGAAAAGTAACCACGTTAAAGAAGCAATTTTTAAACTTTACTACCAAATAGATTCGGAAGATACATGAAGCATTTTATAGTACATTATCTCATAACTACATTATCTCATAACTTACAATTTCTGTAATGCTATTTTTTTGGTCATTAATTATTTCTCTACCATGAGCTGCGTATGTTATGCATAGAGGGCACATGTCCAATATGTAGTTTGTCGTTTTAATCTTTTTTACAAATTATCATAATTCACAACAAATATTAAGAACTAAAGACCACAGAAATACAGTATGTATAATATTACTAGGACTGTAATCTACTAGTGAAATTTGAGGTTCATAATAATGAAATCAAAACTGCAGTATCAATACTGTGCTTACTATTCGAGTTTATCATAAGTAAAACTTGATAGAATGTTGATACTATTGTTAGCTTTCTGTAGAAAGTTTGTTATGGATCCCAAACAAATACACTTTTGGAAACCCTTTTAAAGATAACTATAGCTATAGTACTCTACTTAGGAAAGTCTGTATATTCTTGCTAATCTATGCAATTGGAGCACATTCCTATTTAACTATAATTTAAAAGAAATTTTAATCATTCTAGGTTGAAATTTAAACAAATACAGTAATGCCAGTTGGTGTCTGTTTTCTTAATGTTAGCTTTTGTTTTTAAGTCCTTTTTTGCTTATAGAGTTTTATTATTATTTGGGGGCCATATCATTAAACAATGATTTTTGTTTCAGACAATGCAGTCACCTGAAGTTATCATAGAGGAGGGGGAAGTGGCTGTTGAATCTACCGGGCCCCCGTCTTCTGTACCTTCACCAACATTAACAGCAAGTGGATTAAGTAATACCAGTCTTACTCCTGCGGGTCTTGCAGGCCCTCTAAGCACTAGTGGACCTCTTCCACCACAAGTAGCATTCCTACAACAAGCTTTGGCCCTGGGTTATCATCCTCTGCAGCATTACTTCCCTCCAGGAATTTTAGATCAACAACAGCTCTCTGGAGTATCACCACCTAAAGATTTAATGCACTTATTTGATGTTATTAAAGCAATACCTCCTGGGGCTAGGTTGCCCCTTGGCTTAGGTGGTCCATCTGGGGTTGCAGGATCATCTGCTCTGGGGTTAGGACTGCCAAGTGTGGGAGCAGCAGCAGCAGCAGCTGCTGCAGTAGCCTCAGTAGCTACATCAACAGCTGGTAGAGAAAAAAATGTAGGAGGGAGTATCACATGTCACATTTGTGCAATGATTCTTCCTTCACCTCACCACCTAGAGGAACACATTAGAATTCACGAGGAGGAAAAGCCATACAAGTGTGATCAGTGTGGCCAACGTTATAAATATCAGTCTGCTTTTCAACGTCATCAGGAGCAAAACCATACTGCTAAGCTGCCCGGTGAGAAGCCATTCCGCTGTGATGTATGTGGTCAGTGTTTCAAGTATCACAAGAGTTTTGCTAAACATAGAACCAACCATGATGCTTTAGATCGAATCATGAAATCGGAGACTGAAGAGGGACGTCAAGTTTTGAAAAGTCTCCAAGAATCCTACCTCCATAGACTTCTTATAAATGAATCCTCAAAGAGTGAATCTGAAGCATCTGTAACTTTAAAAGAAGAGTGCTTAGACCCACCCCCAGAGGAGGATGCCGATCGGCCGTCCACATCCCAGCCTCCCACCACATTTGGTGCTGCCCTTCTTCAAGCAGTTAACCGTGAAAATGGCGTTAGAAAATATGAGGAGGGAGAAACTGAAGATGGTGAAATAGATGGAGAGGAGGAGGAAGGTGAAGTAGAAGAAGAAGAAAATAAAGGTAAATTTGTTTATTGTGTTAAGTGCAAGTTGACATTCCGTGATGTGGCCAGTTTTGAGGGTCATTGCCAGGGGTCAGCAGACTGTTCACTTGATACTTTACGTGAGGTACGTGTTAATGACGGGCCAGGTCTTTCATGTCCACCAAGTATAGCTTCTTCACCACAAGCTTCCCCTAGACAGTCGCCAGGTTTTGCATTTGCAGGACCTCCTCGCTCTCCTCTCCCAGCGTCAACCCCATTGGCTTTACCCTCACCTCCTGCTACCACAACTCCTACTGGTGGCCTTCCTCCGTCCTCATCTATTGCATTCAGCACAGCCACCGCCAACATAACCACTATTACGCCCGGGACCAGCACTCCCCCTGGCCCAAATAACTTATTTAAATTTGATTCAAGGGGAGCCCTTATGCTTCCGCAGCCACCTCTTCCTCCTGCTACAGACTCACGGGTCGATGAGGAACGCCCATTCAAATGCCAGTTCTGTCAAAAGGGCTTCAAAGGACGGGAAAACTTGAAGCTCCACATTCGCACTCACACAGGAGAAAAGCCATATAATTGTGGGGTGTGCGGGAAGGCCTTCGGAGGTCGTTCGGATATGAATCGTCATTTGCGTATTCACACGGGGGAGAAACCTTACCCTTGCAAAGTGTGTGGAAAGAAGTTTGCCCGAGCCGATTACCTATCCAAGCACATCACCACTCACCTTGGGATCCCATTTGCCAAGCCAGTGCATAGTTTGCAGCAAAGTCTTCAAAATTTAGAAAATATGCAAAACTTACAAAATCTACACAAGTTACAAAATAGCATGTCTACGAATGAATAATACCAAAATTTTCCCCAAATATTTAAAAAATATAAATTTTATATATATATTTACATTCTTATAAGAAATTAGTTAATATTGTAAGCACTTTAAGTGCCACATCTGCTTGTAAAGCAGTAAAATCAAAGGTTTTGAACCAGTGACAGTAACTGTGTTACATACCTAGTTTTTTTCAAATTTAGTAGGTATTGATATTGTTGTCGTATTTCTTATTCTCTAAAGAGATTAAAATAAGTAGTTGCCAAGTTGCAGCAAGGGCGAGCAAGACACAGGGCACACATCTGCAGCGTTGAGTATCCTTGTGATCTAGTCACTGCTTCACACCATGTATGATGTGCTCACCAACAATCATTTTTCCAGCCCACTTATACCAGATATCTTTGTTATTATTGAGAATATTATCATTCATATTATCTTTTTATTAGTGTTATGGCGGAGCTCTTGTGCTCCCTTCTCCCATTACAGTTTATATATACAGTATATATTTTTTCTTTTCTGGTTGCTCAGTAATAAATACTGAGTTATGAGGCTGAGATCATAGTACAAGGTAGGTTAGTGTGGGCATGGGTTGTATCCAGTGCCCTGCAGTATTGCTCCCCCTTGTTCCCTCATACCAACTACACCACCTACATCACCCGGCCGCTTCCCAGTGCGACATGACTGCCAAAATCACCTCATGCCTACCTGCAGCCCCCCATTTTCTTTTTTTTATATTTTTCTCCTTTTTGATTCACAATTGGTTTTGTGATGTAGAAAACTGGCAGGGATTGACTAGATGTGAAAGTGCAGGTAAAACTGATAATGACATGAGGTTGCCCTGCCATGGTCAGTGTTAGGCAATAGCTGTTCGCATAAGCCGCAAGTGTATAACTATGTACTGGACTATTTTGCTGTGGAGGTCTCAGTCCTTCTATACTGTCATTGTGGTCTGGTGTTGCGGAGGTTGCCCGACCCATTGCACCCATTTCAAGAGTACACTGTGGTGCTAGTATCCACATCCTGTTGGCACCTGCCTGATTACATACCCCTACAATACCCTCCTCCATACAGATTGGACATTACAAATGGTACCATAATGGAGAAGGTAATATCCTTAATGTATGGAGGGGTTTGCTAGATGAGCAATCATCATCAGTTCTGGGCAATTGTGAGTGTGAAGGTGGGTGGTGGGTCGGGCTGGTGTTAGTTATAACAGTCTGGCTCATGACATGCTGGCTGGACTCTAAACTGCTTGCTCGTGATGTTGTCTTATACATTAATTACACTGAGCATTTGTGCACTGAATGGAAAGTTGTTGACTAAGTCAATATCAAAGTGAAAGCTGAGCTTCTTAATGGCGTAAGTGACTGTTGATTTTTTGTACCATACCACAGATGTGTCCCTAGTGTTACTGATAGTAATTAGGAATATTGTAGGTGAGCCTAGCTCATTAAACTAGCTTTTATAGTCCTCCACTCGTTGTTTCGTGTGTGCATCACCAGTGACCGTAGAGGAGGCACGCGAGTCACAGCTCACACACTTAAGTTTCCCCTTCTTTTCCTCCTTCAAACCACTTTTCTTAGTTTGACACTATCCTTTCTTGTCTTTCAGTTATAAAACTATGTCATGTTTGACAGGGCTACATTTTCAGCCAAACTTTGCATTCGCACAACCGGGATGAAATTAAATTGAGTATTCACTTGGAAATAGCGTACTACTTTCCTTGAAGATAACTAAACTGTACAAGTTATGAATAAAGCTACATACACTAGAGATTGTAGAACTGTAGTAGTGCGCATGTAAAGCAGTTAGAAGTAAAAGTTGAACGAACCAACGTCTGGCTGAGATTGTGGTTGATGAGCCTTGGCTCTTGAAAGAGTGCAAGTTTTAGTGATGTAAGGTCAGCCAAGCTGCGACTAAGGACAGCATGTTAGGAGGAGCTACACCACATGCACACCTTGTTGGTCTGTGATATTGTGAAAAGCTTGTTGGGTTGCGTAAGCGGTACACCCATGTCTCTTGTCCAGAAGGAAGTTTGTATTAGGCTGAGAATTCTATAGAATTCCTTTGTTAATGATGATTAATGTCTCCTGTTACCAAAATGAGTCATGTGATGACAGAAAGTTGATTGTTCTTTGTAGCATTTGAAATGCAAAATCACTTTTCCTAGTTACTGAATGGTAGTTTTTTATTATTGTTTGTTTACTGAAGTGAGAATGGTATTTCCAATATTGTAGAATGTGGCACCACAAATCTTCAGGTATCATTGCATCATGAAGTGAGGTGGTAATGTTTCCTAATATTTTGTTCTTTTAGTCATTACTAGGAAAGTACAACACTGTATTAAAATGATGTTGGTTGCAGATCTCAACTAATTTTTCCCTATAGTGGTAAGCTGGTGATAAGTAAAAGTGCCTTGCGACTTGTGATAAATTGTGGACGGATGGGCTGCCGTGCCCTCTCACTTGAAAATAATTGCCAAGTTCCTGAATACGTGGGGATCAATTACTGTAACTATTTTATTTTTCTGGCTTACTTTACAATGAAAAATAAACTTTTTTTTTTCACAAGATACTTTTTTTTGCTTTTTAAATCCACATAAACTTATTTTTCATAATCCTTTAAACATTTGGTGCTTGATGTATTGGTTGTGCCACATTCTTTAAGGCAATATAGAACTGCTGACATGTAAAGGCATTTTGTCACACGTGTAGGTATAATGTTTCCCAAGAAAGCAGAAACCTTCATGTTGTGAGGGTTAGATTATATACAGTATATAAATCATTCTTTCTACTACGGTTTTTTTCTGAAGAGGAGAGACTCCCAAACTCTCAGTCGTTCCATGACAGGTAAAGTGAATGAGGCCATGAGGCATCAGTCTGGTTTAGCCACAGCCGCAGCAGAGTGTAACATAACAGTTTAGCAACATTGATGTCTAGTGGTGTAACTACAATGACAATTTTCCTGAACTAGTTTAAAGATTGAATTAAATTGAAATTTCTTGGATTTTGATCTTAATGAGTTAAAAAAAATGTGTTTGTGCAGTCAGGCCACTGTTTACAACATTAGTGGTTTGGTAAAGCTTTCATGTTCCGATACAGACGTATGCCTGTTGGCATAGCCAAGAAACAGTAGAAGGTTAAAGGAAGTTGTGTAAAGTGTGACTTTACCCATACAGCCAAGGATAAGCCACAGCAAACCCTCCACACTGTAACATAAGGCTGATGTGGCCGTCCCGGAAGCTGTCTTCAATCCAGGCAATTGGGACATCAGTAGGACCAACATTAGTCTCATTACTTTCTGTCTCTTAACATTGTGATGATGATGGCCCAAGATAATGCAGTACTTGTTGTTCATTTTTAGCTCTGATTACTCTGTTACCCCCCTTCACCCTTCCCCATCCCAGCGGACAAAGGAGGACTTTTATAAATGTCATGTTAACGGTGTCTTTGACAGCTCTTACAGTAGTCCAATCTGTGTGTGTGTAATGATGTCCCTCAGCACACTGGCCAAGTTCCTATTGATGTCTTAGTTTTTCCTGTTACGGTGTACAAATCAATTGTGCAGATGCCTCCACAGCATCTGCATTTCTTACAAGCTCAAGAGCACACACAGCCACATTAATCTCCTTTTTTTTCTCTCATGTGCAAATGAACCATACCTAGGACTGCAGTTTGCAAACAATAGGTTCACAGTGACTTGTGTGTTAGTGTCACGTCTGTCTATACGCTGCCCTCATCATATATAGATTCCCTCTTGACAGCTTCTCGGGATGCCCCCATGAGGTGCAACAAACTCCACTTAATATGAGGACGCAACAGTGCCTCCACCATGTGTTCAAAACCAATATTTAGTCATTGCCACTCCTTTAACATACTCCCCATGCAGGGAAGAAATATTTTTTATTTTCTTATAAACAGTACTTTGTAGGCCATTAAGTGTGATATAAAATTTTATCTGGTATTGCATTTTTCAAAATTTATCTCCATTACAATTTTTTTCCTTAAACATTTCAAAAAGTAAAAAAAAAAAACAATTTTTTGTTATAGATGATCTGCCTACATTACCATGAGAAATAGCATGCACATGGGTAGATCGTTTAAGGAATAGCAATGGCTTGCAAACTTGTACAATAGTTAGTTGACAGCCAAGGAGGTGACTCAAGGATCCCACTATCATCTCAGATTTAGTTAGATTTTTATTTTTTATTCAATCTGATATAATATGGACTACACTGAATTGTATTATATACAGAAATTTATAACAATCATGTATTTGTGTATGTGAGTGTGTATGTAGTATTTATATGGATGATATATTTATGAAGACTTTTGGATCGTGCGTACTTTACATGCATGCAGTACATGTTGTAAAGAGATACATGTATGTTAGATATGAAAAGATACCATTGTATCCATTAGGCAGTGAGTTGTAATGTCTCATTCAAATGAATGTTACAGATGAAAAAAAAAAATTGATTGTTCAAATTTACTTAAAGAAACAATGTTACACATTGTTTAGCATTTCATTGACTTTGAGACGTCTGTGATGTATATTTTTCTATATGTATATATATACAATATATATATACTATAGTATACATATACATACGCAAGCACATGCACACACACATCCCGCCAACCAAGATTAAAACTGCCGCCAATCAGCTGATGGTGTCACTGTTTTGAGTCACATCCACCTGCACCCGCCCCCATAGGTCTAGATCCGTGTCTAGTATTTATGATGCCCGTGTCCGTGTTGATCACCTGGTCCTGTTTTTCCGCAGTAAACCAGCGTGTGTACAACGTGTCATTTTTGTTTATTCTTATTTCCTCGTGTTGCTTCAGTGACCTATTCAGGATTTTTTTTTACATTATTGTTTTCAGTAAGCACCAGTTCAGATTCTGATTCTCAAACTGTAGCAACCCATTTTTTAGTGTACTCGTAGACTGATCAAAAATTTCTAAAGATTTAAGTGTCTGGTAGGACAGCGACCATGTTAGTATTAAGGTTTTAAACACTGTAATACTGTACTGTATTTGAAAATTATGGGAAACGATGTGTATCTCCTTTGTAATTATCTGTATGACTCATGAAAACTGTAGATAATGCATAGATTACATAAATTATATATTCATTGTACTGTATGATAGATGACCACATTAATCACTATTTTGGAAGCAAGTGCTATTGAGGGCTTCATTGTGTTCTTTAAAAGTTGTAGAGATTGCTCGTGTTAAATTTACTAGGGTAAAGTTTTTAATTTATACGAAAAGAATTGCAAATGTGCCAAAAGGCATTTATTATAGGCACTTGCATTTACACTTAATTTGTAATAAATGGTCTTGTGTATTTGTCTTTTTTTATAAGGATTAATTTATGAGTGAAATAATGGTGATCAGTCATGATTTTTTTGTTCTTTTTCATCTAAAGTTAGAATGGTTGCTACAACTCAAATGCTGCTCACGAGCCGTGTCAGGTGCGGACAAAGGCTGTGTTCATGATTGTGACGTATTAAGCACTTTTGGGCATTTCCTGGGTATTTTGTGAAGGTTACTTTTCCTGTTAGATTTATATAGAAATAACCTTGCAGTTAAAATGCCCAAGGTTCATTATTGTTAATATTGTCACATTTTAATGGAGTGTTTATCTAGACTGGTACCAGACTTTAATTCTGCCAGTAACAAAATGGCATTATTGTATGTTGCTTTTAAGATAAATTAAAAATGTAACAATTGTAACACTCTATTTTATGTGAACACAGAGTAAATCTTACCTCACTGTCGAACTCCCAATAACAGAGGCCAATTTACAGCCTAGCTTATGGACCCACTGCAGTATTTCATGTTCTCTTTTACATATGAACCATAACATGTGTTTGATGAATAATGGTTTTATTTTGATTATTGGGCAGACGTACTTTAGACATCAAAATTTTATAAAAATAATGATGCACAGCAAATATTTTCCCTATTAAGAATCCTATCTGTCATTACTCTTAAGATTTTGGTTTGTCAAACTGCAGCTGATGAAATGGCTCTTGGGCAAAAGCCTCTGCCAGTAACCTGTGACCTGATACACCACCACAAAGATATATATATATAATATATATAGATATATGTACTGATCTGAAAAGTCATTTGAAGGTTGTCGTCTCTTTAAATACATTTTCTTCACATAATTTACTTCACTTTTATCCAGTAATTTGTGAGGGTGTAGGCAGACTCATTAAATCCAACCATCACAGCAATTCTAATTGTACTGTTTATTGTCAGGTCGCCAACAACAAAGTATGTTCCTACATGGTACACTTTAGTGTGACTAAAAAGTGCCTCTTCTCCGTACTTTTCAAGTATTAATAAAGGCATCTTGTACACCTAAACATGTTAGTTTGTTATTATTCCCTAATTTCCTTTACCTCTAACTACAATAATTTTTGGACTTCAGTACAGTAATGTCATTAAGAAAATAAGGCATATTATAAAAGTTATTAATTTACAGGTGAAGTAAATATCAACCCTTATTTACTTTGATTCAACAGCACCAATTATTATTATAGCCTTTTACAGCATAATTATTAACTGATTAATGACCCTCCATAGTCTGGCAGTTTGGTGAAGTGGGGTCATCTTCTGATGCAAGACAGAAAAGGACTAGCTTACCTTCTCCAGTTCATCCTCCCCTGTTCTTATTTCTTGTTTACACCGCTCCAAAGAACCTAACCAGATTTTGATGCACATTCCTCACTTGGTAAAGATGAAGTACTTGACCAGTGGATGGCCCCAAGTGCCATGCCATCTTCAACAGCACTACCAATTGTGCTTGATCGTGGGGGAACATTGATTAAGAACCTTGCTTTCAGTGTTGGGTCTGACCTCAAAATCTGATCATCTTAAGGCACTGAAAGTTGAGACACGGGTAAAATATATCACTCATTTGCAACTAATAACTACAAAGGCACCTAAAAAAGAAAAAAAATTCTGAGTCAGTCAGCCAGCCTCTCATATTATCCATATTATCTGGACTGGTAAAGGGCCAAGAGTCCTTATTTTCCAAACAGAGAGAAGACTCCTTTCCCCAGTTTTATAGAACAAATCCTTAAGCTTGTATCCTACACAAAAAAATTTATGTTCCACAAAGAATGGTTGACAGGAGAAACCAATAAAGCACTTTAGTTCCGGTGCAAATACAAACTGTCCTTTACGTAGCTTAGGAGAGAGAACAGAGAAAATGGAGGATATGACAATTAAAACTTATATAACGGAGTGTAAACAGATGGCCGGGAGGTGGGAAGCCTGGCCCCTCTGCTTGCTTATTGAGTAGTTACTTTGATAGCAGCCGTCAGTGGGGACAGACGTTCTTCCCCTGGATGGAAATTGTGGCAGATATTTGCTTTCTAGCTTATTTTCCTCTATTATGTATTTCTCCGCCATACAAAGGTGAGGGAGATGTGTGTGAGTGTTGTAATTCTAGGGGTATTAATTTGTTGAGTGAGTCTAGTTGGAAAAGTGTATAGTAGAGATTTAGTTCATAGGATTAACGATAAAACGGATGCAATCTTAGATTCTTATATAGTAGGCAGATATACGAGAAATATTTATTAAATAGTAGATTGGCCAGGTCACCACCCACCCGTTGTGATACTACCGCTAAAGAGTTATGGCGTCCTTTTTACTGGCCAGACAGTATTACAGTGGATCCCTCTCTTTGGTTACGGCTCATGTTTTCTTTTGCCTGCACATACACGGAATAGTGTGACCTATTCTTTTCACATTCACCTCTGTCCTCATACATCTGACAACACTGAGATTACCAAACAATTCTTCATCACCCAAGGGGTTAACTACTGCAATGTAATTGTTCAGTGGGTACTCTCCTCCTAGTAAGGTTAGCAGAGACTCTAGCTGTTGCAAGCAGCTCTTCTAGGAGAGGGACACTCCAAAATCAAACCATTGTTCTCTATTCTTGGGTAGTGCCATAGCCTCTGTACCATGGTCTTCCACTGTCTTGGGGTAGAGTTCTCTTGCTTGAAGATACACTCATGTACACTATTGTATCTTATTTCTGTTCCTCTTGTTATTTTGAAATTTTCAGAGTTTATATATGATAGATTTATTTGATTGTTATTATTCTTAACCTTTTCTTGTAGAATATATCCTTATTTCCCTTCCTCAGTTAGCTATTTTCCCTGTTGGAGCCCTTGGGCTTATAGCATCCTGCTTTTTTAATTAGGGTTGTAGCTTAGCTAGTAGCTTAGCATGGAACAATGCTTTACCAAAATCCTCCCATTCCTGGGAAAAGTCGTGGTGATAGGAGATGCAGGAGTTGAACACTCCTACCTCCTTGCTAGGTCCATAGGAGATCAAACTCAAGCAATGCCCGTCAGCACATTAGCAACTATAGTACCTTCGTCACTCTCCAACTCCAGGACATTTAGACGCTTACTGTAGACGAGTCCAACCCTCCGTTTTCCAACTGAGGACCAATCTGCGAAGACTATCCTAGTGCATGTACACTCACCTCTTACATGGGACAAGAGGTTCATATTGAGAAAGCTTCTTTCCTCAGAAATATTTCAAGTATACTGTATTGGTTGTACTTCTCTTACAGGCAACTGCCCTCGTACGTCTCTTACAGGCAACTATTCTCGTATCTCTCTTACAGGCAACTGCCCTTGTGCCTCTTACAGGTAACTACCCTCGTACCTCCCTTACAGGCAACTACCTTTGTACCTCTTACAGGCAACTACCCTCGCAACTCTCTTATACCAGGGAGACTCCTACGGCAATTTGGTGCTGCCAACGCTTAGAAGAACACCAAGGAAATAAACTTGAGTACTGAGAACATACCCTTCAGGAAGTCAATCTCATTACATTCCTGCTTCATAGAGGTTTTGGATTGGAAGTTTTCCCTTCCTAGAAACATGCTCTGGTTTGTAGGTAGTAGGTTGGCCAGGGCACCAGCCGCCTGTTGAGATACTACCGCTAGAGAGTTATGGGGTCCTTTGACTGGCCAGACAGTACTACATTGGATCCTTCTCTCTGGTTACGGTTCTTTCCCTTTGCCTACACAGACACCGAATAGTCTGGCCTATTCTTTACAAATCCTCCTCTGTCCTCATACGCCTGACAACACTGAGATTACCAAACAATTCTTCTCGCACTGTAATTGTGCAATGGCTTTACTTTTCTCTTGGTAAGGGTAGAAGAGACTCTTTAGCCATGGTAAGCAGCTCTTCTAGGAGAAGGACACTCAAAATCAAACCATTATTCTCTAGTCTTGGGTAGTGCCATAGCCTCTGTACCATGGTCTTGCACTGTCTTGGGTTAGAGCTCTCTTGTTTGAGGGTACACTCGGGCACGCTGTTCTGTCTGGTTTTTCTTCCTCTTGTTTTGATAGAATGTTTATTGTTTGTATAGGAAATATTTATGTTAGTGTTGTTACAGTTCTTAAAATACTTTATAAATCCTTGTTTCCTTTCCTCACTGCTATTTTCCCTGTTGGGGCCCCTGGGCTTACAGCATCCTGCTTTTCCAACTGGGGTTGTAGCTTAGCCTATAGTAATGGTAATGGTAATGTAGTATATGTTCACACAAGTTATCACTGCTCAATCTCTCATGAGACCAACCTTTCACCCTTTTGCAGGTTTATGGGCACTGCCCTTATACATCTCCTCCAAACCCTTATCTCTTTTCCTCTTTGGCGCAATCCAGAGACGACAATGAGACAAAGGAACATGGTTGATCTTATGATCAACGGTATGTACAAACGTTTGATATTGACAGACTAACTGATCTCACTACATGATCACCACGGATACGATCATTATGCACTTGATCTTCATGATTCCGGCTTTCCATATTGTCACTTGGTCTTTCTGTTTCTGGTCATCATTTCTGCTTTACCACCAAGACTAGTCACTATTGGGTTAGTCGTCTACTATTGGTGCCATAGAAGGGGTACTTTTCCTCTCAGAGCCTCTATCCAACTGATAGTAGACTGTGTAGTGTTCTTACGAAGAGAAAAATGCCTTGCAGTTTTAGTGGTAAAAGGCAACTGGTCAGCTTTGAGCCAAGTCTTTAACTGGAAGGAATTGACCTTTCATTTTCTTGGGAATTGTTGATGTTGATTAAAAGTTTTGAACAATCTTGTACACTAACAGAACTGAAAACTCCCTCTTGGACTGAAATGAAGGTTCTCAGGTCTTTGAAAATGGCCCTCCAACAAACTAAATTGATCTTCAAATAGGGACCTGTCCCTCAAAAACTATTTTTCTTCTTGCTTTGGTTTCAACATAACTGGTAAGGGAGCTGCACGAGCTGTCATATCTTGTCAGCCACAAAGAGGGTTAGAAGAAGGTACTGCTTTCCTTTATCCCGTAATTTGTAGCAAAAACGCTGGACTGCCATAAATAAGTTCCAATCTCATCATTTGGATTAGTAACTGACAATCTAGATGCATTGGCTCTATGCCCTGTGAGAGCACTAAAATGCTACCTCAAGAGAACTCCACCTTTCAGACCACAACTGCAGAACCTTTTCATCAATGCTGGAAGGCTAAAAAAGAAAGTAATCAGAAACACCATCTCATTCCGGCTTAGGGAAACAATAAATACGAGTGCTGGACTAAAGGACGAATGCCATGGAAAAACCGACACAGGCACCCTCATCAAGTCAGAAGAGTTGGTGCAATGTTATCCTTTTGGAAGAACCTGAGCCAGTTCCTGTTGCCATGAGTTTGGAAACATCAGATCACTATCTTCATAAATGCACCCACAAGTCACTCGACATTTTCTTCTTAAGATCTGTGGTAGTTGCTCAGTAGGTGGTGTAGCATAGGCCTACCTAGTTCTCTCAAAGGACAAGCAGTATTTCTTCTAAGAGAGATTAGTTCACAAACATTCAACTGGGCTCCACAAGTCACCAGAAGAATTAGAAGACCCAGGCTTGCGTGGCTGAGGACTATGAAGCGTGAAGTAGGAGATGATGAATGGAGAAGAATTTATTTAAAAACTCAAGGTAGAGATGACTGGTGAAATCTATCTATCTATCTATCTATCTATATATATATATATATATATATATATATATATATATATATATATATATATATATATATATATATATAATTTGTCATCAAAATATATAGTCTACTCTCTCTCTCTCTCTCTCTCTCTCTCTCTCTCTCTCTCTCTCTCTCTCTCTCTCTCTCTCTCTCTCTCTCAAATGGATAATCACATACATGTATGGTGCTATGTGTAAGACTATGAAATTAATTAAATCCATGTGTACATACTATTCTTATATATATGAGGGATATATATATATATATATATATATATATATATATATATATATATATATATATATATATATATATATATATATATATATATATAATTGTTTTTTTTCTGTATTTTATCTGAAATTGAAACTTTCCCTACAATGTTGACTGCATTAGCATCCAATTCCAAAACTTTGCCTCGAGTTGTGTTTTCTGCTTCTAATTATTGAAAATTATTGTCACTAGGCACGCATAAACATCAATACATAACTAATGATATAATTCTGTATTTTATTAGATTCATATAAACTTCTATCAATGACATGGTTCCATTTAAGTAAAATACAATTGTGTCATTGTAGTAAATACGGACACGTTCTGTGTATATTTAATCTTGTTATAATGTTTTTCTAAAATGAATATAGCATTAAATTCAAATATATTTTTTATTATAAATAAAAATTACTCATAAATGTGCATAGAATTGAAATAGTATGAATTGAGCAACTGTTAAATGTAGTGACCAGTTCCCCAACAAGACCGTCAACATTGAACATCCTTACTTCACGTCATCCTTGTCACTTCCAGAAGTTCCAGAATCCAGACTTCCAGTTCCAGATGAGGGCCATTTTACCAATGCGTAATTCCAGGTTTGTTTTTAAGCTTTAATTATGTAATACTGTATTGCTATGAATGTTGGTCTAAGGTAGCCAGTAGCCAAATATATGGAGGCCATCTCATATCATCGTAGTTTTAAGACATTTATAGTAGCCGGCGTCATTTATATTCGAAAATAGTAGCTTTTGTGTATCGAAGATGGCAGTCTAAGGTGTTATACATGTTTAAGGATAACCTACTGCTAGTAGGCCATCATAGCAGTACCCTATACGGTGCTATTGTAGTCCTATAATCCACATTATGGGGTGTACGTATTTGTTTTGGACAGGCGTACATTTTCCTATTGTTAAGTCGATTTTCTGGTTTTATTGGTATTAAATACGTTATTATGAAGCAAGTTTTACAATTTACGAAATATGGTATTTATGTGGTCTTAGAGTAAGTTAAGACCAAGCTAATGATATGACAGTCCTAGGAGCGTCTTTGGTGGTTGCCATAGCCCTTCAGCTAGGTAAGGTGATATTACTGTACTTAAGGTCGGGGAAACCTTTCTCAGTAAAACCCAACTTTTCCCCCCATAGAAAAACACCCTTTCCATTCGAAAATGACACATTTTTGTCACAAGTAAATGAATAATGTATTATACATATAAAACTATATCTGCCGATAATGGGGAACCCCCAGTAGGAACTCGGGGTTTTGGGTGGGGAAAACATACGGGGGAAACATTATATACCGTAATGGTAAAACCCACACCTTTTCTTCCTTATACATTATGTTCATGGACATATAATAAATCCATGGAAGGTTGCACAAATTATCTATCATATAATAACGGTATATTTTTCATTTATTTCTTGACGTCCTACGAGTCGGTTGTATTCTCTCCCGTCCGTTTGTATGTACATACCAGTTATAGATCTGCGCGTAAACCCTGCCCTCCTTTATTTTTACCAATGGGATCACTTGTTTCCTTATAACCCCTCCCCATTTTTCCCCACGTCCTATTATGTAATACCCACATGTAACATGTACATATTACGTTTTGTTTAAGAATTACTTATTTTCTTATAAACACTCCACATTTTTACCCACGTCATTCAAGTATTTTTGTTGATCTGACCCTTCTAATAGCGTATGTACCCTTTCATTTATGCAGTACCCTCATGGGTATATTGCGTTTTATCCTAACCATTCTTCTAATACCGTATGTTTATGCTATACCCACATGTAGATATTTTTTACCCTAATTATTCAAGTACACTACGAGTCTTGACCCCTCTAATAGCGTTATTATTTATTCGTTGATATAATACCCACTTTTATATATCAAATTGTTTCCATACCCCTTTCAACTGTTTTCTTCCTTATTACAGCATTTCAATTTATTACCGTTAAATCACATTTATTATTCTCTTCATTTTATTTTTCCTTCATACCAGTTGTTATTACCTTATCACACCCAGTTTTTGCATAAATGCTTCCTCTGAATAAGTTTCCATGCAAGTTCATTCAAGTTTACTTTGTAGACTCCGTTCTGTTTCCGTTAACCAATCATGTGCCCATATGAATGGAAAATTTCCACAGGGGTGTAATATTTCCCCTCCCCCTCTAATTATCTCTTCAAGCTCTCACATCAGTCCCTTCCCAAGCCTCTTTCCCTCTAAAACCTTTGTCCTTGTTAATCCTTTGCTTGTATTCAACTCATTCGTGGTTATTATGGAACTCTATACAAACGGGTAATGGTTGTAGTTATCCGTACCTAGAAGCTGCTGGGAAGTTTACCGCCACCTCCAATATAGCAACAGTTGCTTGAAGACCCCGGCCTTCGACGCCCCGATCTTAAAGTAATTATTTTTACTTAAAGTTTAATACCTGGTTAGTGATTGCAGTTCATTATTAGAATAATATTAATGTTAGCATGTGCAGCTCAACATTACCAGTTGCCAGTACATACGAAGCTCAACGTTTTTTATTTTTTGATGAGTAAAGTGAGCCCACGGCGGTACAAAAACCATCAGATTTAGGGTATAGTATTGCTAATGTTAGCGTGCGCAGCTCAACATTATCACTAGCCATTACCTAAAGAGCTTGATGTTTTTATTTTTCGGCTAGGGAAGCGAGCCCACATCGGACCAAGAACCATTTTATTTAGGGTGAAACATTTTTAACAGAAAATATATGTTTTCCTGTAGTAAATAATGTGAGTTCACCTAATTTAGCTTTATTTCAATCACAAGCAAACAGAAAAACCAGGTTGACTAACGTCTGTGTGGAATGAAGTCAGCCAAACTGGTTGTTCAGTTTGTTTGCGATTGAAATACAGTAAAGGTCAAATTCGGTTAAATCACGTTATGTATTTCAGGAAAACATATATTTTCTGTTTGAAATGATTCCCCGACAGCAAGTATAACTTTACCAGTAAGGATACGGTTCCTTAGGCTAGGTTAGGTGGGGAGATTTTAGTTTACATTTTTCAGTTTATTTATAGGACAATGCAATATTAGGGCTTCGCAAATACACTTTTGAATACCACATACTACTGGTGGAAACCTCTATTAATGAAGCTAAGGATTTAATAATAAAATTCCCTTTTTGCTCCTTTTGTCATTTTAGCTCGCCACAGGAGGCTATCCTTCCACCTGGTACCTCAGAAAATCAATGATGGTGCTTCACTCGTAAGTTAGTAATTCAAATCGTAAAGGGCCCAAGGATTTATTTTCCAAACATCTGTATTTGTTTTGCATGAAAAAATAATTATTGCCCACAGTTTTCCTGTTTTATTGTGTTCTCATGTTATTACCTTCTGTAAAAGTATCTTATTCTGATTACCATCACCCAGTAGTAATGGGGGAACCCCAGGTACGATAATGAAAACTAACAAATTACAGGAGATTAACAGCAGAAACCAACAAAACAAGCAATCTAACAGTAGAAATGGGTTTTCATGTAAAAATAAGATAGAAACAACCCTTAGCAGAAGCTGTAGTTAGTTACATTCTCTCTCAGGTTTGTTTTCTTCCGAGCCGTTTCCTTTCGAACGCAAACCTCTGTAAGTAACAGTACAGTACTGTACAGTATCTACGAGTATGTATGTTAATGAACTAACACCAATTATTCACATACTGGTCTTTGCTCTGTTGTGGCTAACTTTGCTTACAATTGAACATTAGGCCTACATCACTATCACTACTCCTCTGTTCTGGCAAGCATTACATAGTGCTATACTGTATGCGCATTCTCTAAGTGGAAGAGTATTTTTCCGTATCCTTTGTTTTCACTGGGCCTTAATCTATATTGACTTACAGTCTCAGTAAGATCAAGGATTCACACTTTAAGTAAAAAATCCACCAAAATCTAATAGCCAATTGTAATACATTAAGAGAAATTAGTATTTCCATTGGAGCACCAAAATCAGTGGGTGGAGTTACTGTGTATTCGGGTAAAAATTATCACAGTGCGCAAAGAGGTTGAGTTTAATAGAATAGGAACGAACATACAAAATAACAGGAGGTACGCTGTCACTGTGAGGATAAAGAAATGACTTAGAAAAGTTCTGTACTCATTGTAAGTTAACAAATTTTTTTATTCTTATGCATTTGCACTAATAATGTATTGATAAGATATTTTTTTTTCAAGTGATTTACCCGAGAAAAATATAAATTACAACAAAAGTGCTGGGTGGGATTCTATGGTAATATTACTGAAACCTGTTTTTGATGTATTTAGTCTAATACAGGAATGGAAAATTGAAGCAAATTCCATTTGTTCCGTAACTGGAATACAAACCACGCTATTTAAAGTGGGTATTACTTTTGGCGTAGCTGAAAGGACGAGCCATTAAAATTTTAACAAGGGTTTACTACGCCATCGCTAGTTAGCGGGGGGTTGGGAGGGTAGTTAGCTACCCTCCCCCCTCACACACCTGTGTGGTAAGCTCACTTTTACTTTGGCTCGGGTGGTGATCGGACGTGTCTGCTTTCACCCTCGCCTCTTTGACAGCCATTAATGCTTTTTGTCTTTTTGCTTACTTTTTCTTATACTTATATATAAACATTCTTTATGTTTATGTATATATTTGTGTATAGAAATGTAGTAAGTTTTCGTTTCGGTGTTTGTGCTGCGTGTGTAGTGTACGACAACGTCTTCGGCTTAGTGCTAGGCCACCCCGGTTCCACGGTGTGGGGTACGGCCTCTCCCTCTTGGTCCATCGGTTTTTCCTTCGGCTTTTCTGTTAACTCGGCCGCCTTGGGGAATCGTCATCACTGGACTTTCTTCATTCATCTACTATCTTCGCTGTTTCTCCTTTCCTACGGGGAACTTGGTTTCTCAGCGGAGGGAATGTGGGAGTTTAATTTGCCTATTTCTCTCTCTCTACTCGAGGTCGTTCACCCCTTACTACTACTACTACGTACTATTACGGAAGCTCCTTTCCCGTTGCGGGTTGGGTTGTTATTCCATTTATTTGTCTCAATTATTTTTAATGAAATCTAAATGTATTTTTAACTTTTCAGCTTCTCTGTGGAGAACACTTCCCTTCGGCAGTCAGTGGTTCTTACTATTTGTGATCATTCTTAGATGAATTACATAATTAAAATTCTGTTATAATTCTGTTTTTGTTACAGTTCTCCGCCCTCCCCCTTCTCCCATGAATGTCATTGGGGGAGGAGGGCGCATACTTAATTTTTAATTCTTATGTTTTTCTTTTCCCTCGGGGTTACTCTTCGGAGTTCCTCCCGGGGGAATTTCTGTTAAATAATTACTTAACTTTATTTTCCCAGTTAACTATGCAGTTTTTTCTTCGTTTGACTAAAGTGTGCCAACGAGGCAGAGCTGTCCTGTTTGTGCCTGGGGAGTCTGCTGTTGCTGCCGTCTCTCTAGGACATCGTCATGGGCGTTATCCCTTCTCTTAGAAGTCCTCCCGTGACAACTGTCAGCTCTTCAGTTCATCTTAGAATGCTAAGGAGGTTCGCCTCCAGGGTAGGTAACTTCCCTTCCGAGGGAGGGTCCCTTCCTATGTGTGAGAGCTTCCCTCTGCAGAGGGGGAACTTCTCATTCCTTAATATTCCTGGGTGGGTTTTCCTGGTCCTCAGCCGGTTATGCTCTTGGTGCTGAGCGACCGCACTTGTAACCATGCTCAAGGAGCTGTGCGGTTGCAAGGCTGGGCGCATGAAAATTTCAGGTGGCTATGCTCTTGGGGCTGAGCGGTCGCACCTGCAGCTTTGCTTAAGGGGCTGAGCAGCTGCAGGATCAGTCTGGTGATCTCTCTCGTTCGCGAGGGAGGCCACTCCGAAGGACTCCTCTTCGGAGGATTCTCCTTATAGGTCAGCTTGCTGATCCAACGGCCCTAAGGGGCGCCATCACCAGTGTCTTCAAGTCTCTTCTACGAAGTGTTCACCTCTCTTGTTCGCAAGAGAGACCACTCATGTAGACCCCTCTTCGGAGGATTGTCCTTGATTAGACCACCCATCTCCTAGACCTGCTGACCTGCCGTCTCCGTTCCTGGCTGCTGACTCTGTGGGTGCCCTTGCACCCCGTTATCCAACGGGCACAGGTCCCTTCGGGACAAAAGGGGCTTTCTCACATTGTGAGTAAGTCCCTTAAGCGCCAGGTATCCCCTGCGCGCCAATGTTCTCCTGCGCGCTCGCCTGCTGTTCCTGAGACTACCATCCAGAGACATCCTGTTCCAGGGACTGCGCACCAACGTTCACCTGCGCATCAGCGCACATCGTTGAGGAGTTTCCTGAGATAGCCCACAGGCGCTCACCAGTGATTCAACCTGCGATTGTCTTCTAGTCTCTTCTACGAAGGGCACCTCTCCCGTTCTTGGAAAAGGTCTCTCATAGAGACCCTTCCCCGGAGTATCAAGCAGATCTTCCAGTGTTGAGCCAGCTGACCTACCAATCTTCCAGCTCTACCTTGCACTGCAACGAAGGACTTCGGCTCTGGACTCTGAAGCAGGATGACCGCCCCTTTTTAAGGACACATCCCAGTTCCTGATCGTCCTTTCAGCTGACCCTGTACCGATGGTCTTCCGCGCGCGCCAACAAACTCCTACGCGATGCAGCACGCTCTAACATTCTGGTCCACACGGGCTCTTCATTCTGATCCTGCACATCAATATGATTCCTGCGCACTCTATGAAGGCTTGCGTTTTCAGCAGTCTCCCGCGCGCGAGCCCAGAGTATTCCCTCACGCCTGCATCAGCACTTCAACAGTCTCTCGCGTGCGACCCCCGGGTATTCCCCATCGCGCGAGCGCCAGCACGCTCCCTAGCGCAATCACCAATACCCTCCTTAGCGCAATCACCAATACCCTCCTTAGCGCAATCACCAATACCCTCCCTAGCGCAATCACCAATACCCTCCCTAGCTCAATCACCAATACCCTCCCTAGCTCAATCACCAATACCCTCCCCCGCGCGAGGCTGCCGGATATCGCGCAGTAAGGACGCCGTCGCCACATCCCCCCCCAAGCACAGAACAGCGCGCTTGCCGGTGGGGGGGAAGGTTCCAGAAAGGCCCAGGGACATGCCTTCCTTATCTTTTTACAGGTGATTTCCCCTCCAGAGGGAGTGTCTGATAGCTCAGCCGGCAGTCTGGTTTGGGACTCTAATCAGAGTGGTAGCACAGGCTTTTAAGCCGTTCTCTCTGAGTTGAGCCACAAATCCTTGGCTATATCCACTTCCCCGATGAGGAAAAGAGGAGTTTCGGACGAGGTAACTTCTATGAGGTTTAGCTGTCTCCTCGTAAGTCTTCGAGGCAGGCACTCTCCCCCCTCAGACTTTTCTCCCTCATCTTCGGACAAAGTTTTCCCGCCCTCAGAAGAGTCACGGGAGGTGAGACGTTCCCCATCACACCATTAAGGGAAACCCCACCTCGCGCTGTAAAGTCTTCTGGAATAAGGGTGGAGAAGAGCCTGCCTCTGTCGTGGTTGGAGTCCTGCATCCCTCCCGGGAGGGAATCAAAGGACTCCAAGACAGTAACGGGAGTCCCCTAGCACCAAAATCTACAGGCTCAGACATTCTTTCACTATGAGAACGAACCTGTTTGAGCCTAAGGACGTGAAGCAGGTGGCTGAAAGGTGTAGGAAGTCACCAAGACTCCCTCCTATATGGGGCTTTGACATTCAAGCCCTATAAACCTCCAGCACCTCAGCAACCACGTCCCACCAAAACAACGGCAGCTAAGACAGTGCGGTCTAAGCCCTTTCCGGTCAAGGACAAGAAAGGCAATTAGTCCCTCAGGGGAGGGAAGAATCCTAGAAGGAGCAGCCGAGGCCACAAACACTAGGATTGTCAGTTCCCCTGCATGTCCGCCAGTGGCGGGATACCTACAAGGTTGCGCAGACAGGTTGCGGCACCTCTGGGCCGTTTCCTGGACGATTTCCGTAATCAGTCAGGGATATCGCGTCCTGTTCATAACACCTCTACCTCCCCTGAGGACGAATCCGGTGTCATTTAATACCCTTATCATGGGATCAGCAAGGAGGCGAACTCTGTGGGCAGAGGTCCAGATTAAAGCATACTTCGGTCAGCATGGAGACCGCAGACACAGTCAGTCTGGCAGTAAACCGCAAGACGACTTGTGTATTCTGGACCTGAAGACCGTGTACTTCCAGATCCCAGTCCATCCGTCTTCAAGGAAGTACTTAGGATTCAGCATAGACTACAAGGAGTACCAGTTCAAGGTGCCGTGTTTCGGTCTCTCCACAGCACCACAGGGTTTCACCGGACTGTTCACCCTAATTTCATCATGGGCACTCGGGATCGGCTTCCGTCTCCTCCATTATCTGGATGACTGCCTGATCCTAGTAGACTCGGAGTCATTCCCTCTTTGACACCGAGACAAACTTCTACGACTTTGCCAGGATCTAAGGATCATGGTAAGTCTCGAGAAGTCCGCTCTGCTGCCCAAGCAATGACTGGTTCACCTAGGCATGATTATAGACACCAATCTCCATAACACCTTTCCATCAGACGACAGGATAGCAAGGCTGAGAAGAGTCGCAAGCCCTTTCCTCAGACGAGAAGAGCTTCCAACCCAATTGTGGTTACGTCTCCTCGGTCACCTTTCACCCTTGGCTCGTCTAGTTCTCTACGGTCGCCTCAGGTTGAGGTCTCTCCAGGGGCGACTCAGGTCCTGGTGGAATCAAGGCTGCGATTCCCCTGACACTATGATCCCTGTGGATCCTGCGGAACGGACGAATCGCCAGTGGTGGGTGACAAGCGAGAACCTACAAAGGAAAATGGATCTTCTCGTTCCTTCCTCCGGTTTGGATGCTGTTTTCGGACACCTCAAAGGAAGGGGGGGGGGGGGGGGGCACGTTCTGTACCACAGGACCTCAGGCCTGTGGTCAGAATCGGAAAAGTGCCTCCATATAAATCTGCTAGAGATGAAGGCCGCCTTCCTGGCCCTTCAACAGTTCCAAAAAGGACCTGGCGGATCACTCTGTGGTGTGATGAGCTACTTCACCACAGTAGTGGCTTACATAAACAAGCAAGGAGGTACCTTTTCAAGCAGCTATCTCATCTCTCAGTAGAGATACTGAGATGACCGAAGTCCACTCGATTCCTCTATCGGCTCGCTTCATCCCAGACAAAGGGAATGTACTCGCCGACGGTCGAAGCAGAGCTTTTCAGATAATGAGTACTGGGTGGTACTCGGATCATCCAGTAGCCAACAAAGTCCTGACTTAGTGGGGTTACCCGACTTTGGATCGGTTCGCTACAGCGCTGACCTTCAAGCTCCCGCTGTATTGCCCCCCTCCCCCCCCCCCAGTCCCAGATCCCAAGGCACTCTGGCAAGATGCCTCTCAACAACGGTGGGACAGCACCGACGTGTAAGTTTTTCCTTCGTTCTGTCTGATGAGGAGGATGCTCAACAAGACCAGAATATCGGTCAATCTCTCGATGACCCTTTTGTGGCTCATCACGTGGAATGGTTTCCGGACCTTCCGCAATTCCTAACGGAACTTCCGAGAGAACTCCCTCTACGGCACAATCTACTCAAACAGCCACATGCCAACATCTTTCACAAGGCCGTAGCTTTGCTTCGACTTCAAGCCTGGAGACTATCCAGCATCTCCTCGCTAAGAGAGGATTGTCGCAACGAGTTGCGAACGGGATGTCTGGACACTTGCGTAGATCATCCGCAGGGGTCTACCAGGCAAAGTGGCGATTTCCAGTGGTTGGAGTCGTTAGGGGTATCTCTCCACTCGATACCACTATTCCAGCAATAGTGGAGTTCTTCGTATATTTGCGGGAAGAATGCGCCTTGTAGTCTCGGCAATGAAAGGCTATCGCTCAGCCTTAAGTCTAGCCTTCAGGCTCAAAGGAGTGGATATTTCTCCCTCGCTGGAACTTTCCCTACTCAGACGAAGATATGATCTTACCTGCCCTCAGTCGGAAGTGAGACCTCCTCCATGGAATATGGTTCGAGTTCTCAGGCCTCTTAAGAGACCTCCCTACGAACCATTTCGCCAGGCTTCAGATCGCCACCTAACTTGGAAGGCGGTGTTCCTACTAGCATTGGCCTCGGCCAAGCGAGTCAGTGAACTTCATGGTCTCTCGTTGACGTCGCCCATGCAAGGGGATGAGGGGAGGTAACGTTCATATTCATCTCTTGAGTTTGTGGCTAAGACAGAATCCGGGAGTGCCGGATCTTCGATTCGACTCTTTCCGGATTTCGAGTCTTCGTTCTGTAACAGATGACCCAGACCTTCCCCTACTGTGTCCAGTAAGGAGTCGGAGGTTATATCTCAAAGAACGGCTGCATTTGTCCCCAAGTGCAAGCTTTGTTTGTGAGCACTAGGAGAACAAAGAGCAGGGTCACCAAGAATACCATTTCGGCATGGATTCGTAGGGCGATCCATCTGTCTCTGAATCCTGACCCTCCTCCGTCATGTAGCCTTAGAGCGCATGATGTCAGGGGCGTAGCTACGCCCCTTGCCTTCAAGAAGAACTTCTCAGTGACACAGGTTCTACAAGCAGGAGTGTGAAAGCGTCAGACGACCTTCACACCCCACTACCTGCAAGACGTGACCCACAGGATGCTCGATACGTTCTCTCTCGGCTCTGTGGTGGCTGCACAACAGCTGGTTTAAACCTCAGGCTCCTTATTGGACAAGTAGCAGAGGGTTGAGGGCATTGTTACCCGGTTTTAGTCTGCATGAAAGAAAAGTTATGTCTGGCCCATATTCTTTTCTTCATCCTCCCCTCTCTTGGGGAAAGCAGCATCGTGGGTTCTCTGCACAGCTGACCTCAAACCACTGTGGCTAAACCATGCTTCCTTGTGTTCCCAGTATTAAGTTAATACTGTCACGTCCCCATACCCTGACGAGGTGGTATTGGGAAAGTCCTAGCCTAAAGTTTTCCATCTAAAGAACTTCAGGTCAACTTCCTAGGATGAGTCACACATAATTCTTCACACACAGCTTATGTAGGCTGCAGCCCTTGCATAGCGAGGTGCAGGGACTCTTTATTGTTGAGTGCTGACACACTCAGATAATGAGTCCCTGGGCAAAGCCAAAAGCCAGTATGGCTGGGACTTATTCCACCCTTCCTAAGGGTTAAGTCACCCACTTTAAATAGCGTTGTTTGTATTCCAGTTACGGAACAAATGACAAATTTGGAGATAATTTGTATTTTTCCTAACTATACAAACCTTAGCTATTTAATCAAACTTGCCCGCCAGCCCTGTCCCCCATGAAGTCCTACCTCTAAGCAAAGTGAGCTTACCACACAGGTGTGTAAGGGGGGAGGGTAGCTAACTACCCTCCCTACCCCCCGCTAACTAGGGGTGGGGTAGTAAACCCTCGTTAGAATTTTAATGGCTCGTCCTTTCAGCTACGCCGAAAGTAATACCCACTTTATATAGCTAAGGTTTGTAAAGTTAGGAAAAATACAAATTATCTCCGAATTTGTCATGTCCGAACAGATGCTGGAGTGCGAAGCTGCAACTTGCCCCTTTGTTAAGTTTGGATAATTGATAGTTAAGGCCAATAAATTAATCCATGGGGCTAATGTATATACTGAAACATGTTCTGCTTGCCAGAACATTTAGGAGCAATGAGATAATGTGTAATTGCAAACAATGTGACCAATGGCAGAGCAAAAACAAATCATTAGCTCCTTTAAGTAAGGAGGTATTTGTAATATGAGGAATACTGCTACGAAAACAAGGGCCAGTGTTTTGACAGTGATTCATTACTATTACTCAGTTACGTAACTTTTTTTTCCGAAGATGACTAGATTATCACAAAAAGACCAAAGTTTTAAAAACTTGAATATCATACAATTAGACTGATACACGGTATATTTTAAGGTATTTCAAACGTAGTTGGTGGCGATACTTTGCGCTAAATCCTAGCTTTTCACTTTATGCACTCCACAAGTCCATAAATACACATCTACTGTACACTCATTTGTATAAGTTTTGTAATGGTAATAATTGAAAAATTTATGACCCTTCTCAGAAATGAAAAAAAATATTTTACAATGAAAATAGAAATAAAAATAATTGATAAATGATATTCTTGAAGGGCAAGTATATGCCCTACCAGTTTATGAAACTACTCTGACGCAGGCCTTTGTAGCAGGCGTGTAGAAGAGTCAAATGACCTTCACTGCCCACTTCCTGCAAGACGTGACCCACAGGAACTTGGAGACATTCCCTATGGATCCTGTGGTGGCTACACAATAAATGGTTTAAAACCTTGGGCTCTTTGATGGGCAAGTAGCAGATGAGGGAGGGCAGAGTTTAACCATGGTTAAGTCTGGGTTGAATGATAAAGAATGACTCGCTCTTTCTTTCTTTCATCTTCCAACCTGTGGGGTAACAGCACGTACGGTACTCTGCAAAGCTTACCTCAGCTGTCTGCAGGTAGAACCATTTCCCTCGTGTAACCTGGTATAGAAATAATTGTTACATCCCCAATAACTCTTCCGAGGGAGGATTGGGTAAGCTTACCTCAGCTGTCTGCAGGTAGAACCATTTCCCTCGTGTAACCTGGTATAGAAATAATTGTTACATCCCCAATAACTCTTCCGAGGGAGGATTGGGTAAAGTCTATGGTACTCTCAAAAGTTTCCTATGACTCGGGGAATTCATACCTAGACCAGTCACATTACTAGTATGACAGACACACAGCTTCTGGAGGCTGCTAGTCATGCGGAGAACGTTATTTTAGCGAGGTGTAAGGGTTCCTACCAGTTATGATTTAATGTAGTACAGTACGGAGAAACCCTGGGTCAATGCCAAAAGCCAGTTGGTACGAACTTCCATCCTCCTAAGAGGCAAGTCATCCCTATAAATAGCAAGAGTTTGTATAGAGTGACGGAACAAATTACAAATTGGAAGTAATTTATATTTTCCATGATACAAACCCAGAGATATTTATACTGATTGGCCTGCTAGCACCTGTCCCCCGAGAAGTACTGCCTGCAAGCAAAGTGGGTGCTCAGCCCAGGTGTGTGAGTGAACGACGTAGCCGGCTAGCCCCCATCCTTCCTGCTAACTAGTGGTTGGGTGGGTTATCCCTCGCTAAAGGTCTTATGGCTCGTCTTTCAGCTTCGCCAAAAGTATATCCCTATAAATAGCTCTAGGTTTTTATCGACAGGAAAAATGACAAATTACCTCAAATATGTCATACAATATTTACTTTTTTCTCTTAACCCTAAATGTTGGTTTTTGACCTGTGATTCAGAAAGCTATGCATTGCAGAATGTTGGAGCAAATTATCACTTCCCAATTTATATTACAACCATATTTGATGGCTTACAAGACGCATTGGCGTATAAGGCGCACCCTCATTTCAGTAGGTCAAATTCAGAAAAAAAAAAAATTCTTAGTGTATTTACATGACATCTCGATAGCAGGAAATAATGATGATAATAATAATAGTAGTACTGTTGTAGTAATAATAGTAATGATGATGATGATGATAATAAAATCCATTTGACAGGACCCACAAGCATTAAGCATACACAAGTCATCTCAATAGCAGGAAATAAGCAAGCTGTTAGTATAGGCATGCAAAGCAATCACAATAATAACAAAACATTGGATACAACAATAAAGCCAGCTGTAAATAAAGCCAGAAGTAAGGTAAAGTACAGTAGAATCCTTTTTATAAAAGCATTCCACCACTACAATTAAACATACTAGTAAACACAAGGAACGGACAACAATCATGGTTGCCAGATACCTTACTATGTAATCAATTGTTGTACAATAAGGCTTCAAAATGTACAATCATTTGAAAATCAACAATTCATTGAAAATGTTGTACATAATGACTTAAAAGTTGTACAAATTTTCTAATTAAATCAAAATGTCGTAGGTCATACATATGGCAGGCAACGTTTTCAAATATCATACTGTAGTTTTATTCCTCATCAACAGATGTCATTAACGGTCAGAGTGCCGATCAGCCTATTTTTATAAACAAATGCTAGTCACAGCATTTCAGATTAGATTTCTTTAATTTTTACAAATTCATTTTTAAAAGCACCAGCAATAAAAATAAAGTAAGAATGCATGGAGTTTAGGCTAGGTAAAAGTACTGACCGTACTTTTGGATGATAATGGGCTTTATTTTACCTCAGCGTAGTTTTTATTAAAGATTGTGAAGTAAAGGTTCATCAACAAGCATCTCATTCTAAAGTATTTTGTTTTTATTTCAGGTTGTGTGGTTGAAGGGTAGACTCGCTTCAAGGAGCAGGAAGCGTACTTTCAAGTGTTACGTTGTGGATTAATTCTTCTTCATAAGGACTCGTTGGCTCATTCATCTACAGACAGGAAATTATTCTTGAACCAAATACTGTATTTTTCAATATTAAACTTAGCCGGTGATTATATAAGCTGCAACTCTGTTGCTCGACAGAAAACTCTACGTTCAAAATACGCCAGCGATCGCTATGCAGGTAGGGGGTGTACATCAACAGCGCCATCTGTCTAGCAGGTACTCAGTACTCAATGTAAACACAGAATCAATTTTTCTCTCTGTCGGGCTACCGGCAAGACCTACTAATACGCTGTTACTAACTGGATTTGTTTTCACAACTATTTGGTGAAGTACACTATTCTAGTTTTGAGCTTTCGCTATGCAGGTGTTTTATCTTCATCTCAAAACTTGAACTCGTTTTGGATAGATTTAATTAGGGTGACAAAGAGAGTATGGACTCTCTTTCACTTTTAAATGGCCGACCCTTCCCTTAGACGGAAGTGTGTTTAGGTTTTTAGTAATTTTGCTTAATACGTTATAGATCTATATATTTTATATCTCTCCGCCTTTATTAGGCCTCTTCGATTAACTTTCCTTTTATTATAAACATATAAAGATAATTTTTATGTTTTGTTTATATGCAACCTTTCCTGATAGTAGGCGGTCCTAACTTGGAACCGAAGTTAATCAACGTTGAGCCCGTTATATCGTATTTAGCCTTTAAAGAATTTAAAACTTTTTAAATTTAATGTTTTATGAAAGAATTTCTTTGATAGTCTTCGTACTGTTTTCAAAGATGAACTAACGTTTAGTTTTTTAGACTACGCAGTTGTTGACGTTCAGGACGTTCAACATGCGCTCTATCGTTACGATAGAGAGAGAGTGTATCACGGTTTCACTTTGCAGTAAGAGTAAATCGATTCTGACGTTTTGTTCATTCTTTCTTAGCTTTAATGTTTTAAATTCTAAATTAAAGGAACTTTTTATTGGAAAACCTTTCAGTTTTTTTCCTTTAGTCAAATAACATGTTTTTTTGACGATATATAGAGACGGAGGGAGAGAGAGGAGAGAAAACGTTCCGTTCAAGCGGGTAACGTTGTTCTCGTGTTACTCTCGTCCCTAGTCGCTGTACGGGGAAGAAGGTAAAACGTTTCTAGGGTTTTATTCTTGTCCCCAGGCTATGTGCGGTGAGAGATTGTAAACGTAGTTTATTTTAACTAGTGTTTAGTCTCTTTCCCAGCCACTAAATTTTTTATCTTTATATATGTTTTCTGTTTTTTGCTAGTATTAATGAGCTGCATTATACGACTGATTTCGCAATTACTACCTTTTAATGAGGGTAGAATTGCGTGTTTCAGGTAGAAATCAGTAAAAGTTTCGATTTCAATGAAATAAGTGCAAAACAGAAAATCAAAGTGATAAAGTGATATGCGCAAAGTGTTACAGTGTTGCGTCCGAGGGTTCGTCTGTTCGTGCCTGTCGTTCACCTAGTCCGGGACCTCTTGCAAGCTCCCAAGCTCAGGGGAGAAGTAATGTCGAACGACTTATGGGTTCGTCAGGCCTTGATCAACGAACAGACGTTTCCCTCCGTGGTTTCGGGCGTATCTACCCAAGATCGCCCCACCCACACAAAGACGAGAGAGCCCATTTATTTCTCGTCTGCGGAAGAGGTTTCTCGTAAGAAACCATGGACCAAGGTCTCGCAGCTTATTAAGCGCAAGTCGGTCCCTTCCGCGCAAGTCCAACGGCCCAGTTGTAGCCACTGGGTCAGTTCGGACTCGCTGCAGTCTTCCGACGACTGCTCACCTCCTAAGAGAGGCAAAGCGGTACCGCATCAGGCAGTCACACCGTCTGTTGCCGCATCTGCTCCTGTAGACCCTAAGTGGTCTTTGCTGCAGACCATGCAGTCTCAGTTAACGTCATTGATGCGGGACTTTCGTGCGGAGAAGGTTGACACTGCACCAACCTCTAGCCTACAACCAACCACGGTTGTGCGTCCTGTGGACGCTGAGGCGACCTTCTGCCGCACTCCAGCTGAGAGAGTCCCGCCACCCATGCGTTCCAGTGTACCCTGCCAGCCGCATGTTGACGTTCAGTAACGCACGGAACCTTCCGTTGACGTTCGCGAGGTACAACAACAGTCTTAAGTTGTTTTGTTTTGACGCGGTGCGTCAACCTCCGCATTCTAGAGTTGTTTTGACTGCTCAGTATAGACAGTCAAAGCAGTCTCGAGTGAACACTGTATGTCCTCGCGCACCTGTTGTGGTTGACAGTTCACAGACTGTCAAGCGGTTACATGACGTTGCCTTCTGGTCTGCTACTAATGCACCAGTGAGAGACTCACTGAGGTAACCTAGCTTTTATCGGACAAGGTTCCTGTAGATGAGAAAGTGCTGTTCTCCCTCCTACTGATATTCCCTTGAGGACTCTGTCATTTGGAGAGGAGCCTTAAGCTGCTTAGCCTCCTATGGACTTTAATTAAATCATGATGATTTTTTAAGGATCTTCGTCCGGATCTTGTAACTGCTGCTCCTCGTTCGCCTAAACGTCAGAACTTACACTAGGCCTAGCTACTTCGAAGCCGTTGTTTTTAAGCTAGTGCTCTCTCGCTCTCCTAGAGAGCGTTACGTTGGCTAGGCGACTGGTTTTTGCACCAGGAGGAGTTTTAGGGATACAGCCTTTGATTTCCCTTCTTTTAAACTGGCTTATAGAGCGAGAGTCTGATAGGACACGAGAGAAGTTCTCGGCTTGGGAGTTCATGCCTCTGCCCAGATAGACTTCTCAATTCTGGTAGACTCGCCCTGGCGCCTAGCCAGGAGACGCTCCAAGTTGTTTACAGGTCAACTTCTCAACTTTTGTCGACCCTTTGAAGTTTTGCTGTACTATTATGTCACACATAACAAGGCTTTCAGGGATGGTAAATGGTTCCGCCTCAGTCGCTAACCCCGTCTGTTGCCACACCTGCTCCCGTAGACCCTAAATGGGCTTTGCTGCAAGACATGCAGTCCAAGCTTGCGTCCTTGATAGAGGACTTAAATGCGGAGAAGAACCTTCTGGCCAACAACCTTCCAACCGGTTGGTTGTGCGCCCTGTTGACGCTGAGGTAACCTACTCGCGTCTGCCAGTTGAGGTGGTTCCTCCTTCTGGCCAACAACCTTCCAACCGGTCGGTTGTGCGCCCTGTTGACGCTGAGGTAACGTACTCGCGTCTGCCACTTGAGGTGGTTCCTCCACCGATGCGACCCAGTGTGGGTTGCCAGTCGCACGTTGACGTTAAGCGACGCTCGGAGGTGGTTGTTGACGTTCAGGACGTTCAACAACCAGCAGAGGTGACTTTTTGTGACGAAGTGCGTCAACCTCAGCAACCCGGTAGGGTGTTGACTGCACAACCCAGACAGTCTAGACAGTTTCGGGTTGACGCTGTACTTCCTCGCGCACCCATGGTTGTTGACAGTTCACAGACTGTGCAGCAGTTCCATGATATTGCGTCCGGCTCCGTCACACATCCACCAGTGCGACCGGATTCAGCGAGTCAGACGTTGCCCACTCCGTTGCCGTTTCCTCATCAGTTTCGGATGAGGAACCCTCTGATGAGGACGTTGCTGAACAAGACGATCAGCCCCCAGCCCTGCTATCCATCCAGAAGATGCTAAAGAAGGAACGCTGCCCAGTCAGGCTGGGGATGAGTCTGGTAGGGACACTGTCATCCGTGGATCAATTTGTGTCACTAGGAAGACTACACCTCCGTCCTCTTCTATACCATCTAGCTTTTCACTGGAAAAAGGACAAGACGCTAGAAGCGGTCTCGATCCCGGTTTCCGGAAAGATAAAGTCTTGTCTGACTTGGTGAAAGGACTATATCAACCTTAGAGAGGGTCTTCCCCTGACTGTTCAGACTCCCAACCACGTTCTCTTCTCGGACGCATCGGACGTAGGCTGGGGTGCGACATTAGACGGTCGGGAATGTTCGGGATTATGGAACTCGAGTCAAAGGACAATGCATTTCAACTGCAAGGAGCTACTGGCAGTAAGTCTGACCTGGAAAAGCTTCAGTTCTCTCCTTCAAGGCAAAGTGGTGGAGGTGAACTCGGACAACACCACGGCTTTGGCGTACATCTCCAAGCAAGGAGGGACCTACTCTCTGACATTGTACGAGATCGCAAGGGACCTCCTCACCTGGTCAAAAGGTCTAGACATATCACTAGTAACGAGGTTCATCCAAGGCAACTTGAATGTCATGGCAGATTGTCTCAGTCGGAAGGGACAAATAATTCCAACAGAATGGACCCTCCACAAGGATGTATGCAAGAGACTTTGGGCCACCTGGGGCCAGCCAACCATAGATCTCTTCGCAACCTCGATGACCAAGAGGCTCCCAATATTTTGCTCACCAATCCCGGACCCAGCAGCAGTTCATATAGATGCCTTTCTACTAGATTGGTCACATCTAGATCTATATGCATTCCCTCCGTTCAAGATTGTCAACAAGGTACTGCAGAAGTTCGCCTCTCACGAAGGGACAAGGTTGACGCTAGTTGCTTCCCTCTGGCCCGCGAGAGAATGGTTCACCGAGGTACTTCGATGGCTAGTAGACGTTCCCAGAACACTTCCCCTAAGGGTGGACCTTCTACGTCAGCCACGCGTAAAGAAGGTACACCAAGGCCTCCACGCTCTTCGTCTGACTGCCTTCAGACTATCGAAAGACTCTCGAGAGCTAGAGGCTTTTCGAAGGAGGCAACCAGAGCGATTGCTAGAGCAAGGAGAACATCCACCCTTAGAGTCTACCAATCGAAGTGGGAAATCTTCCGAAACTGGTGCAAGTCAGTATCCGTATCCTCGACCAGTACCTCTGTAACTCAAATAGCTGACTTCCTCTTATATCTGAGGAAAGAACGATCTCTTTCAGCTCCCACTATCAAGGGTTACAGAAGCATGTTGGCATCAGTCTTCCGTCACAGAGGCTTAGATCTTTCCAACAATAAAGATCTACAGGACCTCCTTAAGTCTTTTGAGACCACGAAGGAGCGTCGTTTGGTTACACCTGGTTGGAATTTAGACGTGGTACTAAGATTCCTTATGTCAGACAGGTTCGAACCGCTACAATCAACCTCCCTGAAAGATCTCACCTTAAAGACTTTTCCTGGTATGCTTAGCCACAGCTAAAAGAGTCAGTGAGATTCATGCCTTCAGCAAGAACATCGGATTCTCATCCGAAACGGCTACATGTTCTACAACTTGGTTTTCTAGCCAAACACGAGCTGCCTTCTCGGCCTTGGCCAATATCGTTCGATATTCCAACCTTATCGTATGGTTGGAAATGAACTAGAAAGAGTCTTATGTCCTGTAAGAGCTCTTAAGTTCTATTTAAAAACCTTTACGAGGCCAATCTGAAGCTTTATGGTGTTCAGTTAAGAAACCATCTTTGCCTATGTCAAAGAATGCTTTATCCTATTTTATCAGACTGTTAATACGAGAAGCTCATTCCCATCTGAATGAGGAAGACCAAGCTTTGCTGAAGGTAAGGACACACGAAGTTAGAGCTGTCGCAACTTCCGTGGCCTTTAAACAAAATAGATCTCTGCAAAGTATAATCGACGCAACCTATTGGAAAAGCAAGTCAGTGTTCGCGTCTTTTTATCTTAAGAATGTCCAGTCTCTTTACGAGAACTGCTACACTCTGGGACCATTCGTAGCAACGAGTGCAGTAGTGGGTGAGGGCTCAACCACTACAATTCCCTAATTCCATAACCTTTTTAATCTTTCTCTTGAAATGTTTTATTATTGTTTTTGGGTTGTCCGGAAGGCTAAGAAGCCTTTCGCATCCTACTTGATTTGGCGGGTGGTCAAAGTCATTTCTTGAGAAGCGCCTAGATTAGAGGTTTTGATGAGGTCCTGTTGTATGGGTTGCAACCCTTGATACTTCAGATCCTAGGGGTCGCTCAGCATCCTAAGAGGATCGCGAGGCTCCGTAAGGAAGACGTACTTAAAAAGGCAGAGTAATTGTTCAAGTCGACTTCCTTACCAGGTACTTATTTATTTTATGTTTGTTATTTTGAATAACTGCTAAAATGAAATACAAAATACTTAGCTCATAATAATGTAAACAAGTAATGCTGGTCTCTACCCACCCCCCTGGGTGTGAATCAGCTTATATAATCACCGGCTAAGTTTAATATTGAAAAATGTTATTTTTATTAATAAAATAAATTTTTGAATATACTTACCCGGTGATTATATATTAAAGGACCCTCCCTTCCTCCCCAATAGAGACCCAGTGGACCGAGGAGAAAATTGGTTCTGTGTTTACATTGAGTACTGAGTACCTGCTAGACAGATGGCGCTGTTGATGTACACCCCCTACCTGCATAGCGATCGCTGGCGTATTTTGAACGTAGAGTTTTCTGTCGAGCAACAGAGTTGCAGCTTATATAATCACCGGGTAAGTATATTCAAAAATTTATTTTATTAATAAAAATAAAATTTTTATTTAAAGTCAGAGGCTCAACTATTTCCAACCATGAAATGAATTAAGCTTATATATATGCTGTTGACATTTGTTTCTACACACATACAAACCCTCGACCTTTGATAGGTGTATGTTTTCAGCATAGCTAGAATTCTGCTGTTAAAATGTAATGAGGTGTTAATAGCTAATGACGGGTGACAGGGAAGCCACACACCCTTCCCAACACACTGAGTATCCACTTTGTTTTCAGCTGCCAGATAGTACACACATACTTCCATCATTCACATCTGGCTGTTTTAATCTTATACTTTTTATTTTAGAAAAATTGGTTGTCAGATCATGTGTAAGGGATGCAAAGGAAGAAGAGAGATTTTACACTTTTCCTAACAAGTGTAACTAGCATCAGTTATGCAGCCTGCAGATATATACATTCTTCTGTTTGTTGGACAGCATTTCTTTTGCTGTTTATTACCTTGTGACTGTTGACTTAGTTATTGCAACGTAACCGTGTGGAAGTTGGTTCTTAGGATATCGTTGTACCCCATCAGAGGAAGTTTCTACTGCTGTCAAGTGTTAGGGGGAGGGGCACCTCACTTCTTTCATTCCCCAGAAAGGTATCAAGGATGCATCACCTGGTTAAGCAGGCTCTTCATAGAGTTCCTGTGATCTATTTCCTGTTGGAGCATTGTCAGCAATCTAGACGACATCTTAGAAACCAAAACTTGAGTTTCTCCTACTCCTTTACCTTAGCTCGCTTCTAAGAGAACATTGTAGAGGACTTCATCGAAGAAGCCCAGGAAGACCAATCAATAGAAGTTGTATAAAGAGGACTCCTACCGTATCTTTCTCCATGGGAGAGAGAGTGCTGTACCAAGAACGCACTACTGGGTGTGATGGATGGACTCGTCCCTTCTTTTTTTCCCCCTTCCTGGTCTGGTCTGAAGACAGTCCCTATAAGCAACCACATGCATCATTAGTCTATGGTTATGTGCTCTACTCTTACTACCTTTTACAAGCACCTATGATCCATACTGCCTTTCACACACAAGCAAGTATTTTCACGCCTAAGTGCCTGAGAATTCCACAAGCCTGAGCTCCACATTCCTGACTTTATGCACTCAAGCTCTACGTATGGTCTTTTACGTACTGCTTTTTAAGCTTACGAGCAAGGTTTTCATGACACAGACTTCATGAACACAAGCATCCACACCCACAAACCTCACAAACACAATCGTCTAAGGTTTTGCAAGATACAGTGACGGTGCCCTAGAAACTTACCATATATACATATGATCAGTGCCCAAGCCCCCTCTTCACCTAAGCTAAGACCAGGGAGTGCCAGGTAATGGCTGCTGATGACTAAACAGGTAGACCTATAGGCTCCCCCCATCCTTAGCTCATAAGGATGGTGAGGTTGCAGACGCTACAAGAAACTATCAAGCTTGAGCTTGACTCGAACTCCAGTCTGGCAGATCGCCAGTCAAGAAAGTTTCCAGTAGCCCCTGATCCTTTAAACCCACGATTATTCGTGAGCATTACCACCACACTCACGATTTCCAAGCGCTAATGGTACACTTATGTTCCAGATTACCTCCACTATCAACGCTTCAGCACTCTCACTGTGGCCAGTCACTACATGATTGATCTTCTCTACTGGAAAAGTATCTACTTTGCCTGACTGGCCTCGCAAGGGACTGGGTCTTTACTCTATCAGGAATAGGGCATTTGCACTCTTTCTTATTCCTTCATAGTTTTTCTAAAATCCTCCAGATAACTGATGGAAGATTTCTCCCTGTGGGAGAGACAGAGTAGTAGTACAGAGAACATTTCCCTTGGGGAAGGGATCCCAATATGTTTTCGCCTCGTACGCAAGGTGATTTGGTACAAACTGTAAATGTTCTCATCCCCTATTATAATTGTTGGTACAGGTGCACACACACCTGCTTCATGTGCTCTACTTCTTAGGAGAACGAGCACGCTTTTGAATAAAGGGCTCGCCCCTCTTTTCCCTTCCTCGACATACAGTATCTTTTTTCTCGAGAGAGAGAGAGAGAGAGAGCATGCCAAAAGTTGTCCCTGCAAGAACAAAAAGCAATATGCTCTGATTTTGCACCTGGGTTTGTCCTTGTACCAAATGCAGTGCCATCGACCAAGCGCTACAAATTTACCCTAAAAAATAGTCTTTAATATGTCCGATTAACATACAGTAGCTGCATGTCACTAATGATCTCTCCATGTACATAAGTTCAGGTGTTCACATGCTGGTTACCAGCACTTAGTTTCATAGAAGACCAAGCTCTCGGAACCTTGATCAGGGTAAAGGGTGCCAGCCTCTTTCCTGTCCTTATTCCAGAGACAGCGAGATCAGGACGAATTTGAACACTAACTATCGAGACACCACATCGCGTACGTACTATCACCAGCAAGACTTCACCACCAACAGGCCTTCACACAATGTGTTATATACTACTTAGTGCCATGGATTTACGTGTGCTGTTTAGGAACTTAAGCATTTAGTGCTTTTCTGATGAGAGGGATTATCCTGAGGTGACGGGCCTTTGAACACGATACAGTACTAGCCGCTTCTAATAGAAGAAGAAACCACCTTAGAAGAGTGATTGTTCAAAGTCTTATGATAATCTGTCTGACCTTGCTCCATGTATATGAGAAGGCTGATACTGTACATCATCCTACAACCCAACGCTGAGAGGTACAAGGTATAATGCTCACGCTCTTGCTTCGGGTACTCTGTCCGGTGCGGGAACAAGTACCCACATCGTTGGTCAGGATGGAGGCTGCTGCCCTTGCCCTCCACCTTCAGAGCACTTCAGAGACATTTTCAGCTATAAAGATGAATGCCCTGTGAGATAAGGAGGCCTAAGTTTCATGAGACTTTGGCCAGGGCACCAGCCGCCCGTTGAGATACTAATGCTAGAGTGTTAAGGGGGTCCTTTGACTGGATCCTTCTCTCTGGGTACGGTTCTTTCCCTTTGCCTACACAGACACCAAAGGGGTTAACTACTGCAATTGTTCAGTGGCTACTTTCCTCTTGGTAAGGGTAGAGGAGACTCTTTAGCTATGGTAAGCAGCTCTTCTAGGAAAAGGACACTCCAAAATCAAACCATTGTTCTTTAATCTTTGATAGTGCCATAGCCTCTGTACCATGGTCTTCCACTGTCCTGGGTTAGAGTTCTCTTGCTTGAGGGTGCACTTGGGTACACTATTTTATCCTAATTCTCTTCCTCTTGTTTTGTTAAAGTTTTTATAGTTAATATAGGAGATATTTATTTTAATGTTGTTGCTCTTCTTAAAATATTTTTTTTTTGTTTCCTTTCCTAACCGAGCTATTTTCCCTGTTGGAGCCCCTGGGCTTATAGCATCCTGCTTTTCCAACTAGGGTTGTAGCTTAGCATTTAATAATAGTAATAATAAATGATAATATTCCTCAACATAGTTTCACAGGAGAAACAGCACTATACCAAGGCCCTGCCCTTCCTGAGATGTTTCAGTAGGAGTTAAGGGAACATACACTCCTGCTACCAGTGTTAGACCTCATGGAGGACTAAGTCTAATCACTGCTGGTCGAAACATTGGCAGGTACCCTTGTTGTCCCTCTCCTGCTCTGGGACATTCCCGTGACACCTCGGTGACTTCAAGCGAAGAATGTCAAAAGACCTACCGGTATGTATAGTCAAGTTACGTTCTCACCTTGGAAACAAGTCGTGGTTTTGTGTCACGGTGTTTCCCTACCAGAGAATACCTTTTGTTACACGATTTAGAGGTGCAGACGCCTGTCTTCAAAGCTCAGTCTTGCATGGAACAAAACATGTACACCCTGTACAAGAGGTTAAGTGCTACCCTCTTTCCCTTCCCTCTTCCTAAAGTTTAGAAATAACAACTCGGACCCGGCCTTCCACATCGTCACCAGTCTCTGTCACTAAATTGGTTCTTGCACAACCAGTCACTACAAAAACTATCATCTTTGTGCTCCTCGTACACCATGCAATTGGGTCTCTTGTGCTTGTTCCTCATTGACATTTGGATTAAAGAACTTCTGTCATCTGCTTCATTCAAGCTTCTTCAGTCCATGATTCTAGTGAAAGAAAACCTATGATTGTTCACATCGCTGGCACTGACTACAAGATCTTCCCTTCATGAGTGCCGAAGTTCTCTTGTGGTCCTCCCTTCGTGTTTCATCTTCAGAGAAACGGGCTGATTACATTCTCTCCCCTCAAGAAATTTCCTTGTGCTTGTTCCCCACAATTATTTCAAATGGGATCAGCAGCGCGTCGCGATTGGGAATCACGCTATCGGGACTTACGCTCATTCTTCAGATGACTGTGACCTTAGATTCTCTAGGTAACTCCTCAACAGGATGGTTTTCCAATTCAACGTCCTGGGCTTTGAACGGGCCAGTGCCCCCCCCCCCCCCAAGTGTTCACTCTTATGAGCTTGTGCTCATGCCAATGGAATCCATCTCCTTCGATATATAAATGTCTGGCTGATCCCTTCTTCCTCTTGGGGGTCAACTGCTTCAGGCTCCTTTCTTTTCACCAGTGTCTGGGAATCATGGCAAATCAGGAGAAGTCACGTTTCTCATCCAAACAAAGGATAGAGTTTCTGAGAATGCTGATAGATAAAACAGCAGCAAAAACCCTTCCATCAGACGACCGTATCAGCAGACTCGGTAAGATTAATGCAACCTTTTTTCTCTCGGTATAAATACTGGCACAGCCGTGGCAACAGCTGCTCAGGCATTTTGTTGTTAGAGAAGCTTGTTTCTTGCAGGAGTCTTCATCAAACATCCCCCAGTGTCATCCGAAGAGACGTTGGTCTGCCACCAACAATCCTCCGCACCATCTGGTTCTGGTGGAACAAGGATCATGGAACGATCTAGTTTGGTGGTTAAATGATGATAAACTCATCAAGGGCACTCCCCTCAAGTGTCCTCCTCCAGAAATACTTCTCTTTTATATACGTATCAAAGGAGGGATAGGAAGCACACCATGGAAAGCAGACCACCTCGAGGAGTTTTTCTGACAAAAACACTTTTACATCAACCCGGTGGAAATGAAGGCAGCTCTCCTGACACTGGGTTCATTCCAACAGTGTCTGATATGCCACTTGTTAACACGACTAGTGACATACAGCAATGAGCAAGGAGATCTGTGTCACAGCACCACTCAATGCTGGAACACACTTGGGCACTTGACAATGCAGTGGACTGTACACCAAAATCCATTACCCCGTACCCCTGGACCCAATGGCGAACCCCAGACACCGTTGACGACTTCTGCTTGTTTAAATAAGGAAAGCTCTGTTGACAACCTCGGCAATAAAAAGGATTCCTCCAACAATACTTCTGTGACCAGTGTTGTTAAAGACAATTTATCGGCACTGGTGGAAAATGATTCTTGTAATAACAGTAATACTTTACTCTCTGGTTCTGGCTCATTACCAGATCCAACAAAAAATCTGAAAATTCTCCACTTAAAAAACATACCAATTGGTTGTAGCTATGGCATAATTTATGAAGCCTTCTGTAGATTTGGGGCAATCAAAGAAATTTTAATGGATCTTAATGGTAGTAAAGGTTTTTGGGAAGCTTGGGTATCATTTTCAAGTTTTGAGATTGCTTTAGAAGCAAATAAAAATTTAGAGAGCATAAAAATTGACAATTGTTTGATTTCTGGGGCTTTATGTGATAAAGCACCAAGACACCTAGAGGTATATAAACCAGAAGAATGGATGGAAAAAGAAATAGAGCATAGACTTCCGGAAATAAGAACCCCCAAGCCCCCAACATGGATAATTGCATCTGGGAAGATAGATAATTATAACTATTATAAGATTAGTAAATTTATACTAAAAAAAGTTGGTTTAATTAAAAGTAAGGATATTAGCAGATACGGTAAGCATTCGGTTTTGATTAATGCAAAATCAGATACTCAACCTCACCTGCGTTGTGGCATGAAGATTGCAGAAATTGATCCTATTCAGGATATTAAACCACATGTGAGCTTCAGCTATGGTGAATGAGTAGTTTTAAATATTTAACTTAGCCGGTGAATATATAATAGCTGCAACTCTGTTGCTCGACAGACAAAAAACAGTAAAAACTCGCCAGCGATCGCTATACAGGTTGCGGGTGTGCCCACCAGCGCCAACTGTCGGCCAGATACCACTCTCGATGTAAACAAAGACTCAATTTCTTCTCTGTTGACGTGTCGACAAGACGTACTTTACTCGCTGTTGAAACCTGGAGTTTTTCCCATCATATTTGGTGAAGTACTTTAATTTGGTTTGAGCTTTCGCAGTACAGGTGTTTTTCTTCAAATAAATCCTTGAACTCTTTTTTGGATCGGATTAATTGTTGATGACTTAGATCGCTTTTTGGAATTTTCCCTTGACCAATTCAAAATGGCTGACCTTTCACAAGTTCCCAAGTTCAGAAAATGTAATGCTAGGGACTGTCATAGGCGTCTTCCAAAGGCTTCTCTCGACCCTCACACTGTTTGTTCCAATTGTCGGGGTAAAACCTGTCAATTGGAAGATCGGTGTGAGGAATGCGTGGGCCTTTCGGAATTCGATTTTATCGAATTTGAGAAGTATACACGCAGACTAGAGAGACATAGGGTAAGGAGAAGTTCTTCTAGGTCGGTAGATTTTTCCTCTCCACATGCCCCTGAACCTAATCCTTCCCCTGTAGTGGTTGTTCCTAACCCCCCTCCTAGCACTCAGGAACCATCGATGGCAGACATGATGCGTGCTATCCATGCCTTGGGGGAGAGAGTTGAGGCCCTTGCAAGTGACCGCAATCAACTCATGGCGGACGTAAAGGAACTAAAGTGCCAAAGTGCCACGGCGGAAAGTGTTAAAGTGCCTAGTTTTCTCAAAGTGTTGTGAACAGTGTTGCGCTTGAGGGTCCGTCTGTTCGTGCCTGTCGTCCTCCTAGTCCGGGACCTCTTGCAAGCTCCCAAGCCCAGGGAAGAAGCAATGTCGTACGACTCATGGGTTCGAGAGGCCTTGATCAGCGAACAGACGTTCCCTCTATGGTATCAGGCGTATCTCCCCCAGATCGCCCCTTCCAACGTAAGACGAGAGAGCCCATTTTTACCTCGTCGTCCGAAGGTGTTTCTCGTAAAAAACCTTGGACCAAGGTCTCCCGACCTTTGAAGCGTAAGTCGGTCCCTTCAGGACAAGTCCAACGTCCCGGTTGTAGCCACTGGGTCAGTTCGGACTCGTTGCCGTCATCTGATGACTGCTCGCCGCCTAAGAGAGGCAAAGCTGTGCCGCCTCAGTCGCTCACCCCGTCTGTTGCCGCACCTGCTGCTGTAGACCCTAAATGGGTGTTGCTGCAGGACATGCAGTCCAAGCTTGCGTCCTTGATGGAGGACTTCAATGCGGAGAAGGTTGCTGCTGAACCTTCTGGCCAACAACCATCCAAGCGGTCTGTTGTGCGTCCTGTTGACGCTGAGGTAGCTTTCTCGCGTCTACCAGTTGGGGTTGTACCTCCACCGATGCGACCCAGTGTGGGTTGCCAGCCGCACGTTGACGTTAGGCGACGCACGGAGGTGGTTGTTGACGTTCAGGACGTTCATCAACCATCAGAGGTGACTTGTTTTGACGCGGTGCGTCAACCTCCGCAACCCGGTATGGTGTTGACTGCACAACCCAGACGGTCTAAACAGTCTCGGGTGGACGCTGTGCGTCCTCGCGCACCCATGGTCGTTGACAGTTCCCAGACTGTGCAGCAGTTCCATGACGCTGCGTCCGGCTCCGTCACGCATGCACCAGTGCGACCGGACTCGGCGAGTCAAACGTTACCCACTCCTTTGCCGTTTCCTCATCTGTTATCGGATGAGGAACTATCAGATGAGGATGTTGCTGAACCACAAGAGGATCAACCTTCAGAACTTGATGAGCCTAAGGCAACTCAACCATCCTTGGACTTTAGAAAAGTCATGGCTGTATTTAAGGAGTTGTTCCCTGACCACTTTGTTTCTGTGGCTCCTCGTTCGCCGCCGTCAGAGTTTGTATTAGGCGTGCCTGCTACCGTACCTGCCTTTACTAAACTCGTTCTCTCTCGCTCATCCAAGAGAGCTTTGCGGCTGTTGGGAGATTGGTTAGAGACCAAGAAGAGTTTAGGAAAGACAGCATTTGCCTTTCCCCCTTCTAAACTCTCGTCTAGATCGAGCGTCTGGTATGCCACGGGAGAAGTTCTCGGCTTGGGAGTTCCTGCCTCTGCCCAGGGTGACTTCTCAAGTCTTGTAGACTCTCCCCGCCGCCTTGCCATGAGACGCTCGAAGATTTGTTGGTCACCATCGGACCTGGACCACCTTCTTAAAGGTATATTTAGGGCTTTCGAAGTCTTTAACTTCCTAGACTGGTGCTTAGGAGCCCTGAGCAGGAAAATCTCTTCTACAGATAAGGATGTTTCCTTGCTCATTATGTCCTGCATGGACAAGGCCATCCGTGATGGGTCCAACGAGCTTGCCGCCTCATTCACGTCCGGAGTCCTGAAGAAGCGAGAGTCTCTATGTTCTTTTCTGTCTGCTGGAGTGACGCCTTGCCAAAGATCTGAGCTACTCTTTGCTCCCCTTTCCAAGTGCCTGTTTCCTGAAGTCTTGGTTAAGGAAATTGCCTTGTCTTTAGTTCAGAAGGACACCCACGATCTAGTTGCGTCCTCGGCTCGCAAAGCTCCCCCTTTGCCTACATTGTCTGCTAGACCGAGGATAGACACTCCAGCGTCTCGCTTTATTCCGCCCTTTTGTGGCAGAGCCTCCAGCAGGGGAGGTGCTCGTGCCGAAGGGAAGCGAGGGAAGAGGAAAGGATCCAAGTCCTCTAAGGGCAGAGTCTGACTGCCCGCAACTTCAGACAGCAGTAGGAGCCAGACTCAAGAACTTCTGGCAAGCCTGGGAGAAGAGAGGCGCAGATCAACAATCTGTGAGGTTACTCAGAGAGGGGTACAAAATCCCTTTTGTACGCAAACCCCCTCTAGCGACGTCCCCCATCGATCTCTCTCCCAGGTACAGAGAGGAAGAAAAGAGACAAGCCCTGAAACTGGAAGTGTCTCTTTTGCTAGAGAAGGGAGCGGTGGTCAAAGTCTCGGACCTTCAATCACCGGGGTTTTACAACCGTCTCTTCCTAGTACCAAAGAAGACAGGAGGTTGGAGACCGGTGCTAGACGTCAGTGCTCTGAATGTCTTTGTCACAAAGACGAAGTTTTCCATGGAGACCACAAAGTCAGTCTTAGCAGCGGTCAGAAAGGAAGACTGGATGGTCTCGCTAGACCTAAGGGACGCCTACTTCCACATCCCCATTCACTCAGACTCCCAACCTTTTCTGAGATTCGTCTTCGAAGATGTGGTTTACCAGTTTCGGGCCCTGTGCTTTGGCCTAAGCACAGCGCCTCTCGTATTTAAGAGGCTGATGAGGAATGTGGCCAAATTCCTCCACTTATCGGACATCCGAGCCTCCCTTTATTTGGACGACTGGCTTCTCAGAGCCTCTTCCAGTCGTCGCTGTCTGAAGGATCTCAAGTGGACTCTAGATCTGACCAAGGAATTGGGACTCCTAGTCAATTTGGAAAAGTCGCAGCTGGTCCCATCCCAAACTATTCTGTATTTAGGGATGGAGATTCACAGTCAAGCTTTTCGGGCTTTTCCTTCGGCCCCCAGAATAGATCAAGCCCTGCTCTCCACCCAGAAGATGCTGAAGAAAGAACGCTGCTCAGTCAGGCTGTGGATGAGTCTGGTAGGGACGCTGTCATCCCTGGAGCAATTTGTATCACTAGGAAGACTACACCTCCGTCCTCTTCAATTCCATCTGGCTTTTCACTGGAAAAAGGACAAGACGCTAGAGGCGGTCTCGATCCCGATTTCCGGAAAGATAAAGTCTTGTCTGACTTGGTGGAAGGACAATATCAACCTAAGGGAGGGTCTTCCCCTGGCTGTTCAGATACCCAACCACGTTCTCTTCTCGGACGCATCGGACTTGGGCTGGGGCGCGACGCTGGACGGTCGGGAATGCTCAGGTCTGTGGAACTCGAGTCAGAGGAGCATGCATATCAACTGCAAGGAGCTGTTGGCAGTTCATCTGGCCTTGAAAAGCTTCGAGTATCTCCTTCGAGGCAAAGTGGTGGAAGTAAACTCGGACAACACCACGGCCTTGGCGTACATCTCCAAACAAGGAGGTACCCACTCACTGACGTTGTACGAGATCGCAAGGGACCTGCTCATCTGGTCAAAAGGTCGAGGCATCTCCCTAGTAACGAGGTTCATCCAGGGCGACTTGAACGTCCTAGCAGATTGTCTCAGTCGGAAAGGGCAAGTAATTCCAACCGAATGGACCCTCCACAAGGATGTGTGCAAGAGACTTTGGGCCACTTGGGGTCAACCCACCATAGATCTCTTTGCAACCTCGCTGACCAAGAGGCTTCCAATCTATTGCTCTCCAGTCCCGGACCCAGCAGCAATACATATAGATGCCTTCCTCCTAGATTGGTCACATCTGGATCTCTACGCATTCCCACCATTCAAGATTGTCAACAAGGTACTGCAGAAGTTCGCCTCTCACGAAGGGACAAGGTTGACGTTAGTTGCTCCCCTCTGGCCCGCGAGAGAATGGTTCACCGAGGTACTTCGATGGTTAGTAGACGTTCCCAGAAGTCTTCCTCTAAGAGTAGACCTACGTCAGCCACACGTAAAGAAGGTACACCAAAGCCTCCACGCTCTTCGTCTGACTGCCTTCAGACTATCGAAAGACTCTCGAGAGCTAGAGGCTTTTCGAAGGAGGCAGCCAGTGCGATTGCTAGAGCAAGGAGAGCGTCTACCATTAGAGTACCAATCGAAGTGGGAAGTCTTCCGAGACTGGTGCAAGTCAGTTTCTGTATCCTCGACCAGTACCTCTGTAGCCCAAATAGCTGATTTTCTCTTATACCTGAGAAAAGGACGATCCCTTTCAGCTCCCCCTATCAAGGGCTACAGAAGCATGTTGGCATCGGTCTTCCGGCATAGAGGCTTAGATCTTTCCAACAATAAAGATCTGCAAGACCTCCTTAAGTCTTTTGAGACCACTAAGGAGCGTCGTTTGGCTACTCCTGGGTGGAATTTAGACGTGGTACTAAGATTCCTCATGTCAGACAGGTTTGAGCCTTTACAGTCAGCCTCCCTGAAAGATCTCACTCTTAAGACTCTTTTCCTGGTATGCTTAGCTTCGGCTAAAAGAGTCAGTGAGATTCATGCCTTCAGCAAGAACATCGGATTTTCGTCGGAAAAAGCTACTTGTTCGCTGCAACTTGGTTTTCTAGCCAAAAATGAGCTACCTTCTCGGCCTTGGCCTAAATCTTTCGATATTCCCACCTTATCGGAGATCGTAGGCAATGAACTAGAAAGAGTCTTATGCCCTGTTAGAGCTCTTAAGTTCTATTTAGATCGTACCAAACCTTTACGAGGCCAATCTGAAGCTTTATGGTGTTCAGTTAAGAAACCATCCTTGCCTATGTCAAAGAATGCTTTGTCATACTTTATCAGATTGTTAATACGAGAAGCTCATTCACATCTGAGTGAGGAAGACCGATCTTTGCTTAAGGTTAAGACGCACGAAGTTAGAGCTGTAGCAACTTCCGTGGCCTTTAAGCAAAATAGATCTCTGCAAAGTATAATGGACGCAACCTATTGGAGAAGCAAGTCAGTGTTCGCGTCATTTTACTTGAAGGATGTCCAGTCTCTTTACGAGAACTGCTACACACTGGGACCATTCGTAGCAGCGAGTGCAGTAGTGGGTGAGGGCTCAACCACTACAATTCCCTAATTCCATATCCTTTTAATCTGTCTCTTGAAATGTTTTTAATGTTGTTTTTATGGGTTGTCCGGAAGGCTAAGAAGCCTTTCGCATCCTGGTTGATTTGGCGGGTGGTCAAAGTCATTTCTTGAGAGCGCCCAGATTAGGGGTTTGATGAGGTCCTGTTGTATGGGTTGCAGCCCTTGATACTTCAGCTCCTAGGGGTCTGTCAGCATCCTAAGAGGATCGCGAGGCTCCGTAAGGAAGACGTACTTACAAGGCAGAGTAATCGTCTAAGTCGACTTCCTTACCAGGTACCTATTTATTTTGTTTTTGTTATATTGATAACTTCCAAAATGAAATAAAAACTCTTAGCTTGTACGATGTAAACATATTTAACTGGTCTCTACCCACCTCCTTGGGTGTGAATCAGTTATTATATATTCACTGGCTAAGTTAAATATTTAAAAATGATATTTTAATTATAAAATAAATTTTTGAATATACTTACCCGGTGAATATATAAATTAAACGACCCTCCCTTCCTCCCCAATAGAGACGCAGTGGGATGAGAAGAAATTGAGTCTTTGTTTACATCGAGAGTGGTATCTGGCCGACAGTTGGCGCTGGTGGGCACACCCGCAACCTGTATAGCGATCGCTGGCGAGTTTTTACTGTTTTTTGTCTGTCGAGCAACAGAGTTGCAGCTATTATATATTCACCGGGTAAGTATATTAAAAAATTTATTTTATAATTAAAATATCATTTTTTGATAAAAATCTATATGAATTTTCTGAACCAGAAATTCTGGACATGTGCCCTGCTAATGTTTGGAAAGTAAGTAAGATCCCTCAAACAAGCATGGTAGTTTTAACATTTGAAACCCCTGTTATACCAGATCATATAATTATTGAGAATGAAAGAGTACGTGTTCAAGAATATAAACCTAGGCCTTGACAATGCTTTAATTGTTTCAAGTACGGTCACCCTTCCCGGTACTGCAATAATACGAAGATCTGTATTAACTTTTTTTTGTTAGAACATGGCCAATGCAACAGAGATACATTTTTTGTTAGAACATGGCCAATGCAACAGAGATACAACCTGTGCAAACTGTAAAGATCATCATAAATCAAATGATAAAAGATGTAGAGAATACAAGAAAGAAGAAGCTGCAATCTTGAAAGCAAATGCTGAACATATAAGTGTAGGTTATGCAAAGCATTTACTCAATCGGCAACTTAATTTTGGCCCATCAGGTGCATCTCCCTTAGTGGTAGTAGCCCAGCCATCTGGGTCAAGTGCTCAGCCTATAAAAGCCAGAGCACAAACCTCCAAAGAGGTCAATATTGTTTCCAACACATCAAAAGTAATGTCACCGATAGGAGCATCTCCCCTAGAGATAGTAGCCCAGCCTTCTGGGTTAAGTGCTCGAACTGTTGAAGTTCTAGCACAATCCTCCAAGGAAGCCAATGTGGCTTCCACCACCTTAAATGTATTGTCTGAGGCAGAATCTCTACCTGATTTGATGGAGATTGGAAAACAAGATCTTCCTAAGAGGAAAAGGTCCCCATCATCCTCACCCTCATCTAAGTCAGGTAAGTGCCCTACTGCTCATGATCCTAAGGTTGACTTGTATAAAGATCCTAGAAAGAAAAAAAAAGAAGTGGTGGCCTAGTAAAGCCTTCCATCTCCAGGCCTTACATGGCTTCATCTGAAAAGTCCCAAAAGACAAATGAGACAAAGAAAAATAACAAAAGATAATGTCTATCATCCAGTGGAATTGCAGAGGTCTAAGTACTAGCATTGAGCAAATAAAAACTTTAACCGGGGACTCAGACACGAAAGTAATTTGTCTACAGGAAACCAAGATCAGTGACAAACCATTTAATCCTGGACTCAATTATAATTTTTGTAGATCCTCTCCTTTGCAAGCTGCAAGAGCTCAAGGTGGTACAGGTTTTATTATTCACAAATCTGTAAAATTTGAAACAATCCTACTCAATACACCACTACAGGCATGTGCAGTTAGAACTCATATCGGGAAAAAAATTACTTTATGCTCGCTATATATTGAACCATCCTTAGAACTTTTCCTCTTAGATCATGCTGGTAATCCAAGAAGGCTTAGACTTTCTGACCTCCAAGACCTGATCAATCAGCTTCCTGCCCCTTTTATTTTAATGGGTGATTTTTAAATATTTAACTTAGCCGGTGAATATATAATAGCTGCAACTCTGTTGCTCGACAGACACATACAGTAAAAAAAACTCACCAGCGATCGCTATACAGGTTGCGGGTGTGCCCACCAGCGCCAACTGTCGGCCAGATACCACTCTCGATGTAAACAAAGACTCAATTTCTTCTCTGTCGACAAGACGTACTTTTACTCGCTGTAGAACCTGGAGTTTTCTCAACATTTTTGGTGAAGTACTTCATTTTGGTTTGAGCTTTCGCAGTGCAGGTGTTTTATCTTCATCTTAAATCTTGAACTCGTTTTTGCTGTACAATTATGTCATGCATAAACAAGGCTTTCAGGGATGGCTCCAATGATCTGACAGCCACGTTCTCTGCAGGGACAAGTCCCTCAGGGATGGCTCCATGATTTGGCAGCCATGTTCACTGCAGGAGTACGTAAGAGGCAAGTGCGCTCAATGTGTTCATTGTCAAGACAAACTTCACGATGAAGTCTACCAGGCTGTCTTGACAGCATTTATGGAAGGCGACTGGATGGTCTCTCTCGACCTTCAGGAGGCATACTTCCACATTCCTATACACCCGGATTCCCAACCGTTTCTGAGGTTTGTTTACAGGAATGTGGGGTACCAGTTTCGAGCTATCGGAGATCAGAGCCTCCCTGTACTTGGACGACTGGCTTCTCAGAGCCTCTTCCAGTCATCGCTGTCTGAAGGATCTCAATTGGACTCTAGATCTGGCCAAGGAATTGGGACTCCTAGTCAATTAGGAAAAGTCACAGCTGGTCCCATCCTAAACTATTCTGTTTTTAGGGATGGAGATTCACAGTCAAGTTTTTCGGGCTTTTCCGTCGGCCCCCAGAATAGATCAAGCCCTGCTCTCCATCCAGAAGATGCTGAAGAAAGAACGCTGCTCAGTCAGGCTGTGGATGAGTCTGGTAGGGACGCTGTCATCCCTGGAGCAATTTGTCTCGCTAGGAAGGCTACACCTCCGTCCTCTTCAATTCCATCTGGCTTTTCACTGGAAAAAGGACAAGACGCTAGAGGCGGTCTCGATCCCGATTTCCGAAAAGATAAAGTCTTGTCTGACTTGGTGGAAGGACAATATCAGCCTACGAGAGGGTCTTCCCCTGGCAGTTCAGATACCCAACCACGTTCTCTTCTCGGACGCATCGGACTTGGGCTGGGGCGTCGTGCCCCAGCCCAAGTCCGATGCGACGGGAATGCTCAGGTCTGTGGAACTCGAGTCAGAGGAGCATGCATATCAACAGCAAGGAGCTTTTGGCGGTTCATCTGGCCTTGATAAGCTTCGAGAATCTCCTTCGAGGCAAGGTGGTGGAGGTAAACTCGGACAACACCACGGCCTTGGCGTACATTTCCAAACAGGGAGGTACCCACTCACTGACTTTGTACGAGGTCGCAAGGGACCTGCTCATCTGGTCAAAAGATCGAGGCATCTCCCTAGTAACGAGGTTCATCCAGGGCGACTTGAACATCCTAGCAGATTGTCTCAGTCGGAAAGGTCAAGCAATTCCAATCGAATGGACCCTCCACAAGGATGTGTGCAAGAGACTTTGGGCGACTTGGGGTCAACCCACCATAGATCTCTTTGCAACCTCGCTGACCAAGAGGCTTCCAATCTATTGCTCTCCAGTCCCGGACCCAGCAGCAATACATATAGATGCCTTCCTCCTAGATTGGTCACATCTAGATCTTTACGCATTCCCACCATTCAAGATTGTCAACAAGGTACTGCAGAAATTCGCCTCTCACGAAGGGACAAGGTTGACGTTAGTTGCTCCCCTCTGGCCCGCGAGAGAATGGTTCACCGAGGTACTTCAATGGCTAATAGACGTTCCCAGAAGTCTTCCTCTAAGAGTAGACCTTCTACGTCAACCACACGTAAAGAAGGTACACCAAAGCCTCCACGCTCTTCGTCTGACTGCCTTCAGACTATCGAAAGACTCTCGAGAGCTAGAGGCTTTTCGAAGGAGGCAGCCAGTGCGATTGCTAGAGCAAGGAGAGTGTCTACCATTAGAGTCTACCAATCGAAGTGGGAAGTCTTCCGAGACTGGTGCAAGTCAGTTTCCGTATCCTCGACCAGTACCTCTGTAGCCCAAATAGCTGATTTTCTCTTATACCTGAGAAAAGTACGATCCCTTTCAGCTCCTACTATCAAGGGCTACAGAAGCATGTTGGCCTCGGTCTTCCGGCATAGAGGCTTAGATCTTTCCAACAATAAAGATCTGCAAGACCTCCTTAAGTCTTTTGAGACCTCTAAGGAGCGTCGTTTGGCTACTCCTTGGTGGAATTTAGACGTGGTCCTAAGATTCCTCATGTCAGACAGGTTTGAGCCTTTACAGTCAGTCTCCCTGAAAGATCTCACTCTTAGGACTCTTTTCCTGGTATGCTTAGCCTCGGCTAAAAGAGTCAGTGAGCTTCATGCCTTCAGCAAGAACATCGGGTTTTCGTCAGAAAAACCTACTTGTTCTCTGCAACTTGGTTTCTTAGCCAAAAATGAGCTACCTTCTCGTCCTTGTCCTAAATCTTTCGATATTCCTAGATTATCGGAGATCGTAGGCAATGAACTAGAAAGAGTCTTATGCCCGGTTAGAGCTCTTAAGTTCTAGACTTAGCTCGTACTAAACCTTTACGAGGCCAATCTGAAGCGTTATGGTGTTCGGTTAAGAAACCATCCTTGCCTATGTCAAAGAATGCTTTGTCATGTTTTATCAGATTGTTAATACGAGATGCTCATTCACACTTGAGTGAGGAAGACCGATCTTTGCTTAAGGTTAAGACGCACGAGGTTAGAGCTGTAGCAACTTCCGTGGCCTTTAAGCAAAATAGATTTCTGCAAAGTATCATGGACGCAACCTATTGGAGAAGCAAGTCAGTGTTCGCGTCATTTTACTTGAAAGGTGTCCAGTCTCTTTACGAGAACTGCTACACACTGGGACCATTCGTAGCAGCGAGTGCAGTAGTGGGTGAGGGCTCAACCACTACAATTCCCTAATTCCATATCCTTTTAATCTGTCTCTTGAAATGTTTTATGTTTTTATGGGTTGTCCGGAAGGCTAAGAAGCCTTTCGCATCCTGGTTGATTTGGCGGGTGGTCAAAGTCATTTCTTGAGAGCGCCCAGATTAGGGGTTTGATGAGGTCCTGTTGTATGGGTTGCAGCCCTTGATACTTCAGCTCCTGGGGGTCTGTCAGCATCCTAAGAGGATCGCTGGGCTCCGTAAGGAAGACGTACTTACAAGGCAGAGTAATCGTGTAAGTCGACTTCCTTACCAGGTACCTATTTATTTTGTTTTTGTTATATTGATAACTGCCAAAATGAAATAAAAAACTCTTAGCCTATACGATGTAAACATATTTAACTCTGGTCTCTACCCACCTCCTTGGGTGTGAATCAGCTATTATATATTCACCGGCTAAGTTAAATATTTAAAAATGATATTTTAATTATAAAATAAATTTTTGAATATACTTACCCGGTGAATATATAAATTAAACGACCCTCCCTTCCTCCCCAATAGAGACGCAGTGGGATGAGAAGAAATTGAGTCTTTGTTTACATCCGAGAGTGGTATCTGGCCGACAGTTGGCGCTGGTGGGCACACCCGCAACCTGTATAGCGATCGCTGGCGAGTTTTTTTACTGTATGTGTCTGTTGAGCAACAGTTGCAGCTATTATATATTCACCGGGTAAGTATATTCAAAAATTTATTTTATAATTAAAATATCATTTTAATGCAAAGCATACTTTATGGGGTGGAAATGTGTGCGATAGATGGGGTAATCCTGTTGAAGAATTAATCGACAACAATGATGTAATACTAATGAATGATGGTTCTCCAACTAGGTATGATATATTCCACAACTCTACATCAGCCATTGATTTGTCAATCTGTTCCTCATCCATTCGATTGGACTACCTTTGGTCAGTAAATGAACACCTACATGGCAGTGACCATTGGCCAATAATGTTAAATTATGTCCATAATCTTCCTTCTCAGTGTCCACCAAAATGGAAGATAGACGAGGCAGACTGGGCAGCTTATGAAAACTGTTCACACACCGATAAAGAATATGATGAATTTACATCTCCAGTGCATGCCTATCAACATCCTGAAAATATTATTGATGATAATGCTAGCAAGTTTAGACCTAAAACATGCGGTTTACCTCATCGCTCTGTAGTTCCTTGGTGGAGTAAAGAATGTGCCAACGCAAGAAAAGTGACCCGAACTTGCTTCAGAAGATACTTGAGAACAAACTATGTAGCAGATAGAATAGCGTACCTCAGAGCCTGTGCCAAACAAAAAAGAACTTTTAAAAAAGCAAAGAGAGCATCTTGGATGAAATATATATCTAATATTAATACCAAAACTTCTTCAAAGGAAATATGGGACAAGATTAGAAAACTTCAAGGTAAATTCGTCCCTAAGCCTTTACCAATATTAAGGGAAAATAATAGATATATATCTTTTCTAGGTAAATTCGTCCCTAAGCCTTTACCAATATTAAGGGAAAATAATAGATATATATCTGACCCCAAAGATGTAGCAGAGGTTCTTGCTAAGCACTTTGCCCATGTATCAAGTGCTGAAAACTATTCCCCAGCATTTCAACAAATTAGAGCATCAACATCTGTTGTTCCTCCTGCTTCTTCAAATACTGAAGCTTTTAACCTGCCTTTTAGTTTGGAGGAGATGCAAACTGCTATCTCTAGCTCTTCTTTAACTGCCCCAGGTGAGGATGGCATCCGGTATGAAATGATATCACATCTTCCAGTGGATACCAAGGAATTTTTATTAGAAACCTTTAATGGTCTATGGGCTTCCCATATATCTCCTGATTCCTGGCATACTTCAATTGTAATTTTAGGCCACAAGTCTGGTAAAGACCCAGAACTGCCATCTAGTTATAGGCCCATATCCTTGACCAGTTGCATATGCAAACTATTTGAGAGAATGATCAACAACAGACTTGTGTGGTATCTAGAATCAAAAAATCTTTTATCTAACAGGCAGTTTGGTTTTAGGAAGAACCGAAGTACTCTAGACCCTTTGCTGATGTTATCAAGGGAAATTTCAAATGCCTTTTCTAACCAAAACCAGGTGGTGGATGTCTTTTTTGACCTCGAAAAGGCATACGACACCACCTGGAGGAGTGGTATTTTAAAACAATTGACCTCGTGGGGTATAGGAGGACAAATGTTCTCTTTTATTGAAGAATTTTTAAATATTTAACTTAGCCGGTGAATATATAATAGCTGCAACTCTGTTGCTCGACAGACACATACATAAAAAACTCGCGAGCGATCGCTATGCAGGTTGCGGGTGTGCCCACCAGCGCCAACTGTCGGCCAGATACCACTTTCGGATGTAAACAAAACCTTCAATTTCTTCTCTGTCGACGTGTCGACAAGACGTACTTTTACTCGCTGTTGAACCTGGAGTTTTTCCCATCATATTTGGTGAAGTACTTTAATTTGGTTTGAGCTTTCGCAGTACAGGTGTTTTTCTTCAAATAAATCCTTGAACTCGTTTTTGGATAGATTTAATTTTTGATGACAAAGAGAGTATGGACTTTCTTTGACTTTTAAATGGCCGACCCTTCCCTTAGACGGAAGTGTGTTTAGGCTTTTAGCAATTATCTTATCACGTTATAAATTATTTATAGATTTTCCTCTATATATTTTATATCTCACCGCCTTTATTAGGCCTCTTCGATTAACTTTCCATTTATAATAAACATAAAAATAAATTTTATTGATTTGTTTATATGCGACCTTTCCTGAGAGTAGGCGGTCCTAACTTGGAAACCGAAGTTAAACAACGTTGAGCCCTTTCAATCGTAAATAGCTTTTAAAGAGCTAATGATTTAAAACTTTTTAAATGAATATTTTTTAATAGATATTTTATGAAAGATTTTCTTTGAATAGTCTTCGTACTGTTTCAAAGATGAACTAACGTTTAGTTTATTTATGCTACGCAGTTTGCGCTCTATCGTTACGATAGAGAGAGAGAGTATCACGGTTTCACTTTGCAGAAAGAGTACAGTAAATCGATTCTGACGTTTTGTTCATTCTTCTTTCAAAGCTTAAATGTTTTAAATTCTATTTTAAAGGAACTTTTTAATTGAAAAACCTTTCAGTTTTTTTCCTTTGGTCAAATAACATGTTTTTTTGACGAAACGTAAGTGGGCTCTTCTCTTAGGTGCGAAATCAAGAGAGAGAGAGAGAGAGAGAAAGATAGAGACGGAGGGAGAGAGAGGAGAGAAAACGTTCCGTTCAAGCGGGTAACGTTGTTCTCGTGTTACTCTCGTCCCTAGTCTCTGTACAGGGAGAAAGGATAAAACGTTTTTAGTTTTTTATTCTCGTCCCCAGGCAATGTACGGTGAGAGATTGAAAACGTAGTTTTGAATGAACTAGTGTTTAGTCTCTTCCCCAGCCACTGATTTTTTTATCTTAAAATATGTTTACTGTTTTTTGCTGGTATTAATGTGCTTGCATTATACGACTGATTTCGCAATTACTACCTTTTGATGAGGGTAGAATTGCGTGCTTCAGGTAGAAATCAGTAAAAGTTTCGATTTCAGTGAAATAAGTGCAAAACAGAAAATCGTAGTGATAAAATGATATTGCGCAAAGTGTTATCAGTGTTGCGACCGAGGGTTCGTCTGTTCGTGCCTGTCGTTCGCCTAGTCCGGGACCTCTTGCAAGCTCCCAAGCCCAGGGGAGAAGTAATGTCGTACGACTTATGGGTTCGAGAGGCCTTGATCAGCGAACAGACGTTCCCTCTATGGTATCGGGTGTATCTTACCAAGATCACCCCTACCATAAGGCGAGAGAGACGATTTTCTCCTCGTCATCCGAAGGCTTTTCGCATAAGAAACCTGAAACAAGGTTTCGAGGCCCTTAAGCGAAAGTCAGTCCTTTCAGGACAGGTCCAGCGTCCTGGTTGTAGCCATTAGGACAGCTCTGACCCTATGCAGTCATCGTAAGACTGCTCGCCGCCTAACAAAAGCGTAACACAGACTCCGAGAGTCTTTTTGTTGGCAAGGTTTTGCGGTCACAGACGTTACCCTCGTCTCTTACCGCAACCATTTCCGTTGATCCTAAATGGGTTGTACGGCAAGACATGCTGAATAAGCTTGCCTCCCTTATGGAAGACTATTCTGCCGATAAGTCCGTTGAGCCTAGCCGTTTATCTCATCGAGATCCTGGCTTTCAGCCACCCTAACGTTCCTTTGTGCGTCCTGTTGACGTTGGCGTAGCTAAGTCACGTCAGTCAGGTTGTTTAGAACCACACTCGATGCGGTCTCGTGTGGATTTAAAGCCGCATTTGGACGTTAGGCCACTTGCTGATGCTCCTGTTGACGTTCAGGACGTTCGCTAACAATCGGAGTTGACTTGTTTTGACGCTGAGCGTCAACCTCCGCATTCTAGAGTTGTTTTGACTGCTCAGTCTAGGCGGTCAAAGCAGTCTCGAGTGGACGCTGTGCGTCCTCACGCACCTGTTGTTGTTGACAGTTCACAGACTGTCAAGCAGTTACATGACGTTGCGTCCTGGTCTCTCGCACCTGTTGTTGTTGACAGTTCACAGACTGTCAAGCAGTTACATGACGTTGCGTCCTGGTCCGCTACTAATGCACCAGTGCGTGTGGACTCTGCTTGTTAAGCATTGTCACCACGGTAGGTCTCTCCCTTGCTTGAGACTCAGCTATTATCGGACAAGGTTCCTTCAGATGAGGAAGTTGCTGTTCCCCCTCCTACTGATATTCCCTTGAGGACTCTGTCAGACGGAGAGGAGCTTAAAGCTGCTTAGCCCTCTATGGACTTTAAATAAATCATGCTGATTTTTAAGGATCTTTGTCCGGATCTTTTTGTAACTGCTGCTCCTCGTTCGCCTAAACGTCAGAGCTTACACTAGGCCTAGCTACTTCGAAGCCGTTGTTTTATAAGCTAGTGCTCTCTCGCTCTCCTAGAGAGCTTTACGTTTGCTAGGCGACTGGTTTATCACCAGGAGGAGTTTGGGGGATACAGCCTTTGCTTTCCCTTCTTTTAAACTGGCTTATAGAGCGAGAGTCTGATATGACACGAGAGAAGTTCTCGGCTTGGGAGTTCCTGCCTCTGCCCAGATAGACTTCTCAAACCTCATAGACTCTCCCTGGCGCCTGGCCATGAGACGCTCCAAGATTTTACAGGTCAACTTCACAGCTGTTTTCGAGCCTTTGAAGTTTTGCTGTACAATTATGTCATGCATAAACAAGGCTTTCAGGGATGGCTCCAATGATCTGACAGCCATGTTCTCTGCAGGAACAAGTCCCTCAGGGATGGCTCCATGATTTGGCAGCCATGTTCACTGCAGGAGTACGTAAGAGGCAAGTGCGCTCAATGTGTTCATTGTCAAGACAAACTTCACGATGAAGTCTTCCAGGCTGTCTTGACAGCATTTATGGAAGGCGACTGGATGGTCTCTCTCGACCTTCAGGAGGCATACTTCCACATTCCTATACACCCGGATTCCCAACCGTTTCTGAGGTTTGTTTACAGGAATGTGGGGTACCAGTTTCGAGCTATCGGGGATCCGAGCTTCCCTGTACTTGGACGACTGGCTTCTCAGCATTGTCCAGCCTTCACTGTCTGCAGGATCTACATTGGACGTTGAGTCTGGCCAGGGAGTTGGGACTTGTGGTCAACCTAAAAGTCCCAACTGATCCCATCCCAGATTATTCTATTTTTGGGGATGGAGATTCGCAGTCAAGCCCTGCTCGAAGTCCAACTAATGCTGAAAAGAAAACGTTTATTCAGTCAGGAGTTGGAACAGTCTCGTAGGGACTCTCTCATCCCTGGAGCAGTTTGTCTCACTAGGGAGACTACCCCTTCTGCCTCTCCGGTTCCATCTAGCCTCTCACTGGAACTAGGACAAGACATTAGAGACGGTATCATTCCCAGTCTCCGAACCAATAAAGGCATGCCTGAAATGGTGGGACAGCAATATCAGTCTGAGAGAGGGACTATCCCTAGCAGTCAAGAACCCAAACCACGTGTTGTCCTCAGACGCGTCGGGTTTGGGTTGGGTGCGACCCTGGACGGTCGGGAATGCGCTGGTCTGTGGACCTCAAGTCAGAAGAGCATGCACATCAACGGCAAGGAACTATTAGCAGTCCACTTGGCCTTGATGATATTAGGAAGCGTCTTCGAAACTAAGTGGTAGAGGTCAACTCAGACAACACCACAACTTTGGCGTACATCTCCAAGCAAGGAGGCACACACTCCTTCACACTGCTCGAGATCGCAAGGGACCTTCTCTTATGGTCTAGAATTCGAGGCATCTCCCTGTTGACGAGATTCATCCAGGGGGACTTGAACGTCTTGGCAGACTGTCTCAGTCGGAGGGGTCAGGTGATACCCACGGAATGGACCCTCCACAAGGACGTGGGCAAGAGTCTTTGGGCTTCTTGGGGTCAACCAACCATAGACCTCTTTGCCTCCTCGTTGACCAAAAGGTTACCAATCTTTTGCTCTCCAGTCCTAGATACAGAAGCAATCTACATAGACGCGTTTCTACTGGATTGGTCTTTTATGGACTTATATGCATTCCCACCATTCAAGATAGTCAACAAGGTACTGCAGAAGTTCGCCTCTCACGGAGGGACAAGGTTGACGTTGGTTGCTACCCTCTGGCCCGCGAGAGAGTGGTTCACCGAGGTACTTCAATGGCTGGTAGACTTTCCAAGAAGTCTTCCTCTAAGGGTAGATCTGTTACGTCAGCCCCACGTAAAGAATGTCCATCAAAGCTTCCCCGCTCTTCGTCTGACTTCCTTCACACTATCGAAAGACTCTCAAGAGCTAGAGGTTTTTCGAAGGAGGCAGTCAGTGCGATTGCAAGAGCTAGGAGAGCTTCTACCATTAGAGTATACCAGTCGAAGTGGGAAGTCTTTCGAGACTGGTGCAAGTCAGCATCTGTGTCCTCGTCCAGTACCTCTGTAGCCCAAATCGCAGATTTTCTTTTACATCTGAGAAAGGTTCGCTCCCTTTCAGCTCCCACGATTAAGGGCTACAGGAGCATGTTGGCTTCGGTCTTTCGACATAGAGGCTTAGATCTTTCCAACAATAAAGATCTCCAAGATCTCCTTAAGTCTTTCGAGACCTCTAAGGAACGTCGTTTGGCAACTCCTGGATGGAACTTAGACGTGGTCCTAAGGTTCCTCATGTCAGACAGGTTTGAGCCATTACATTCAGCCTCCCTGAAGGATCTCACCCTCAAGACACTTTTCCTAGTGTGCTTGGCTTCGGCTAAAAGGGTCAGTGAACTTCATGCCTTCAGTAAGAACATCGGCTTTTCTACAGAAAAAAGCCACTTGTTCACTTCAACTTGGTTTCCTGGCCAAAAATGAACTGCCTTCTCGTCCTTGGCCTAAATCTTTTGATATTCCTTGCTTATCAGAGATCGTAGGCAACGAACTGGAAAGAGTATTATGTCCTGTTAGAGCTCTTAAGTTCGATTTAGCTCGTACTAAGTCATTACGAGGGAAATCTGAGGCATTATGGTGCTCAGTTAAGAAACCTTCATTGCCTATGTCAAAGAATTCTTTGTCATATTTTATCAGATTTTTTTAATACGAGAAGCTCATTCTCACTTGAATGAGAAAGACCGATGTTTGCTTAAGGTTAAGACGCACGAAGTTAGAGATATAGCAACCTCTGTGGCCTTCAAGCAAAATAAATCTCTGCAAAGTATTATGGACGCGACTTCTTGGAGAAACAAGTCAGTGTTCGCGTCATTTTACTTAAAAGATGTCCAGACTCTTTACGAGGACTGCTACACACTGGGTCCATTCGTTGCAGCGAGTGCAGTAGTGGGTGAGGGTTCTACCACTACACTTCCCTAATTCCAATATCCTTTTAATCTGTCTCTTGAAATGTTTTTAATATTGTTTTATGGGTTGTTCGGAAGGCTAAGAAGCCTTTCGCATCCTGATTGATTTGGCGGGTGGTCAAAGTCATTTCTTGAGAGCGCCCAGATTAGGGGTTTGATGAGGTCCTGTTGTATGGGTTGCAGCCCTTGATACTTCAGCTCCTGGGAGTCTGTCAGCATCCTAAGAGGATCGCTGGGCTCCGTGAGGAAGACAGACTTACAAGGCAGAGTAATCGTCTAAGTCAACTTCCTCACCAGGTACCTATTTATTTTGGTTTTGTTATATTGATAACTGCCAAAATGAAAAAACTCTTAGCTTATACGCTGTAAACATAATTAACTCTGGTCTCTACCCACCTCCTTGGGTGTGAATCAGTTATTATATATTCACCGGTTAAGTTAAATATTTAAAAATGATATTTTAATTATAAAATAAATTTTTGAATATACTTACCCGGTGAATATATAAATTAAATGACCCTCCCTTCCTCCCCAATAGAGACGCAGTGGGATGAGAAGAAATTGAAGGTTTTGTTTACATCCGAGAGTGGTATCTGGCCGACAGTTGGCGCTGGTGGGCACACCCGCAACCTGCATAGCGATCGCTCGCGAGTTTTTTATGTATGTGTCGGTCGAGCAACAGAGTTGCAGCTATTATATATTCACCGGGTAAGTATATTCAAAAATTTATTTTTCAATATTAAACTTACCCGATAATCATGTAGCTGTCAACTCCGTTGCCCGACAGAATTCTACGGGAGGGATACGCCAGCTATCACTATACTAGAAGGGGGTGTACTCACAAGCGCCACCTGTGGCCAGGTACTACAGTACTTGTTGTTGTCGCCACCTCACTTTTTCCTCTGTCGTGCTTCCGGCTAGACGTTCTTGGATACGCTTATGATTTTGGAGTATTGTTCACGGTTTGGTGAAGTATTTCTCTAAATTTGCAGCTATTTGCTATACTGGAATCTTCTATGTTAGCTTAGCTAGCGTTTGGAATTAATTTAATTTTTATGGTGACGAAGAGAGTATAACTCTCTTTCACCTTTAAATGGCCGACCCTTCCCTTAGACGGAAGTGTTGGTGTCTAAGAGAGTATAGACTCTCTTTCTTAGTTTTGTTATAGATTTATTTTATATCTCTCCGCCTTTTATAGGCCTCTTCGATTAACTTACTTTTATTATAAACTTATTAAAATTAATTTTTATATTTGTTTATATTCGACCTTTCCTAATAGTAGGCGGTCTTTTCTTGGTACCGAAGTTAATTAACATTGAGCCCGTCATTTCGGTTTTACCTGTTAACATATTATGCTATTTTAATGTCTTTGAAAGAATTTCTTTGATAGTCTCGTACTGTTTTCAAAGTTGAACTAACGTTTTGTTTTGTCTCTGCAGTTGTTGACGTTCAGAACGTTCAACTTGCGCTCTATCGTTACGATAGAGAAAGAATTTTCACGGTGTCACGTTGCAGTAAGAGTAACCGTGTCTAGCGTTTTGTTCATTCTTTCTTAACTTAATGGTTTTAATTCTAATAAAGGAACTTTTCATTTTGGGAAATATTTCAGTTTTTTCCTTTAACAATAATATGTTTTAACGATATATATGATTGGGCTCTTCTCTCAGGTTCTAAGTCAAGAGAGAGAGAGAGAGAGAGAGAGATAGAGACGGAGGGAGAAAGAGGAGGATAAACGTTTCATTCAAGCGAGTAACGTTGTTATCGTTTTTGCTCTTCTCCCTAGTCTCTTTAGGGGAAGAAGGTAAACGTTTCTAGAGTGATCTAGTGTTTAGTCTCTTTCCAGCCACTGAATTATTTATCTTTCATTAGATTTTTCTGTTACATTGTTATTCTGTTTTCGCAATTACTAACTTTTGAGAAAGGATAGAATTGCGTGTTTCAGGTACAAACCACTTAAAGTTTCGAGTCAGTGAAATAAGTGCAAACAGAAAATCAAAGTGATAAGTGATTAGCGCAAAGTGTGTCAGTGTTGTGCGTGAGGGTACTTCTGTGCGTGTCAGTCGTCCTCCCAGTCCGGGACATCTTGCAAGCTCCCAAGCCCAGGGGAGAAGCAATGTCGAAGGGCAAAAGGGTTCGGCAGGCCTTGATCGGCGCACAGAAGTATCCTCGGTGGTTGCGGGCGTGTCTTACAGAGACCGTCACTCCCACCCGCAGACGATTGAGCCCTTATTTTGCTCGTCTGCAGAAGAAATTTAGGGGAGAAAACGCTGGTCTCAGGTCTCAAGACCTCTTAAACGTAAAGTCCAGACCTATGCCAGACGTACGAAGTTAGAGTTCAACAACCCGGATGCAATCATTGGGTTAGCTCTGACTCGCCGCAGTCATCAGTTGAATGCACTCCGCCTAAGAGGAGTAAGGTTCTGCCGCAACAGATCTCTGCTGTTAAGGCTTTACCTCTGCAGACCTTAGTGTCTGCCGACCCCAAGTTGACTCTACTGCAGTCCATGCAGTCACAACTTTCGGTCTTGATGCGTGAGTGTCGGGCTGAGAAGGTTGCGCCTCCGCCTGCGCTCGCTTCGCCTGCGCTCGCTCCGCCTGCGCTCGCTCCGCCTGCGCTCGCTCCGCCTGCGCTCGCTCCGCCTGACCGCAGTACCGCCTGCCAGGCGTACGATGTTGAGCCACGTTATGAGTTTACTGATCCCAGTGGTGTGCAGCTCCCTCCGCCTTCCTTAAGGCAACCTCAGCAATGGGAACAGGAGGCTTATACCTCTCTTCCTCCGCTTCCACTTGCTGTTCCACCAGTGAGGCAACACTCGCTTGAGGTACAACAACCTCTCCCATCCATGAGTCAGTCTCCTCAGCTCTCGCTGCAGCGAGCTCAACCCTCCTCAAGGCAAGCACCTCAACACCTTAGCCTTGCGCCTCAGGAGCCTCAACTTGCGAGACATTTACTGCGTTCTGCGCAGCCACTACCTCATCGCTCTCAGCTCACACCGCAGGAACCTCAACTCGTTCCTCAGGAACTTGCTACTGCGCATCCGCCAACCACTCAGCAAGCGCAACCCTTGAGTTCAGCCACTCATGCCAGGAGTCAGCCTCCTCCACCCATGCGCCTACCTTCTGCTACTTCTTTTGATCAGCCTTTGCAGACTGAGCCTCAGGTGTTCCCTCAACAGAGTCTTGAAGAGGAAACCACAACTATTGTTGTTCCAGCTCGTTCTGACTCTGCTGTTCAGCATACCTTGCCTCCATTTTCAAACATTATGATAATGGAGGTTATTTGTATTACTTATTTAAAAATATATTTGTATTCCTTGCAATATATTTTTAACAAATCGCAAAATATGGCAAAAATCATGAGTTATGAATGTAAGGTAATATTATGTTGATATTAAACCCCTTGCAAGCATGCATGTAGTAATGCAGTGTTGCCAACAGGGCGAGTTTCCCTTTCCGGAGGTGAAGTAGATTATAGTACATTTAGTGTAGCTTAATTCTACGATTATCATGCCGGCTATCAAATTCATCAACAAAACAGTCTAAATCAATTCCCTCGGCACGTGCACTTTCAATGGACGGTAATGCGATATTACTCACTCTAGCACTGGTCATGGAATTTCTGAGAAATGTTACACGCCATGCAACACGCTCTGCTTACCTTACAGCATGTTCTACATACAGCATGCTCTGCATACAGCATGCTCTGCTTACAGCATGCTCTGCATACAACAGGCTCTGCATACCTTACCGCATGCTTCTCAGTCACACATCTTTGGTTGTTGCCAACTCACTAGACTGTCAAGCAGTTTCTTAACGTTGCCTTCTAGTCTGCTGCGTTTGCACAGTGTAACCCTCACTGAGAGAACTTAGCTTTTCTCGGATATGGTCCCTGTAGATGAGAAAGTGCTTTTCTCCCTCCTTCTGATATTCCCTTGAGGACTCTGTCATTTGGAGAGGAGCCTTTAGCTGCGTAGCCTCATATGGACTTTTATTTAAGCATAACATGCTTCCAGGGAAGGTAATGGTCCCACTTCAGTCGCTAATCCCGTCTGTTACCACACCTGCTCCCATAGTCCTTGAGCTGTGTTGCAAGACATGCAGTCCAAACTTAGTCCTTGTTAGAGGATTTTTTGTTTACGGAGTCAGTGTGTCACTGGGAAGACGTTCAACAACCAGCAGGAGTGACTTGTTGTGACGCAGTACGGCAACCTTAGCAACCCGATAAGGAGTTGTCTGTACGACCCAGACGGTCTAGACAGCTTCGGGTTGTCACTGTACTTCCTCGCTTCCCCATGGTTGACAGTTCACAGACTGTGCAGCAGTACCATGATCTTGTGTCCGGCTCCGTCAGACGACTGGCTTTTAAGAGCTCCCACAAGTCGTCGCTGTCTGGAGATTCTCAAATGGACTATGGATCTGACCAAGGAACTGGGCCTCCTGGTCAATTTTGAGGAGTCTCAGCTCGTCCCATCCCAGACCATTGTCTCCCTGGGTATGGATCTTCAGAGTCGAGCTTTTCGGGCTTTTCCGTCGGCCCCAAGGATCTTCCAAGCCCTAGAATGTATCCAGAGCATGCTGAGAAGGAACCGATGCTCAGTCAGGTAGTGGATGAGTCTAACAGGGACACTTTCATCGCTGGCCCTGTTCATCGTGTTAGGGAGACTCCACCTCCCCCCCTTCAGTATCATCTAGCTGCTCACTGGATAAAGGACATGACGCTAGAGACGGTCTCAGTTCCTGTTTCCGAAGAGAGAAGGTCTTCTCTCGCGTGGTGTAAGAACAGCTTTCTTCTCAAGGAAGTCTACCTTTGGCTGTTCAGAAACCCGACCGCCGTCTCCTCTCGGACGCATCAGACACGGGCTGGGGTGCGACTTTGGACGGATAAGAATGCTCGGGAACATGGAATCAGGAGCAAAGGACACTTCACATCAATTGCAAGGAGTTGTTGGCGGTTATTCTGGCCTTGATAAACTTCAAGTCCCTCCAGCTTAACAAAGTGGTGGAGGTGGACTCTGACAACACCACAGCCCTGGCTTACATCTTCAAGCAGGGAGGGACTCTTTCGTGGAAGTTGTTCTAGATCGCAAGGGACCTCCTCATCTGGTCTAAAGATCGAAAGCTCACGCTGGTAACGAGGTTCATTCAGGGCGGTATGAATGTCATGGCAGATCACCTCAGCCTTAAGGGTCAGATCATCCCCACAGAGTGGACCCTTCACAAGAATGTTTGCAGCAGACTTTGGGCCCTGTGGGGTCAGCCAACCATAGATCTGTTCGCTACCTCGATAACCTAGAGACTCCTGTTGTATTGTTCTCCGATTCCAGACCCAGCAGCAGTTCACGTGGATGCTTTTCTGCTGGATTGGTTCCATCTCGACCTGTATGCATTCCCGCCGTTCAAGATTGTCAACAGGGTACTTCAGAAGTTCTCCTCTCGCAAGGGACACGGCTGACGTTGGTTGGCTCCGCTCTGGCCCGCGAGAGAATGGTTCTTAGAGGTACTGCAATGGCTGGTCAACATTCCCAGGACTCTTCCTCTAGGAGTGAACCTTCTACGTCTACCTCACGTACAGAAGGTACACCCAATCCTCCACGCTCTTCGTCTGACTGCCTTCAGACTTTCGAAAGACTCTCAAGAGCTAGGGACTTTTCGAAGGAGGCAGCCAGAGCGATTGCCAAAGCAAGGAGAACATCCACTCTCGGAATCTATCAGTCTCAAGGGGAAGTCTTCCGTAGCTGGTACAAGACCAATGCAGTTTCCTCAACCAGTACCACTGTAACCCAGATTGCTGACTTCCTGTTATATCTAAGGAAAGTAAGATCCCTTTCAGCTCCTACGATCAAGGGTTACAGAAGTATGTTGGCAGCGGTTTTCCGCCACAGAGGCTTGGATCTTTCCACCAACAAAGATCTACAGGACCTCCCTAGGTCTTTTGAGACCTCAAAGGAACGTCGGTTGTCCACTCCAGGCTGGAATCTAGACGTGGTCCTAAGGTTCCTTATGTCATCAAGATTTGAACCTCTCCAATCAGCCTCTTTTTAGGACCTCACGTTAAAAACTCTTTTCCTCGTGTGCTTGACAACAGCTAAAAGAGTAAGTGAGATCCACGCCTTCAGCAGGATCATTGTTTTCACATCTGAAACGGCTACATGTTCCTTGCAGCTCGGTTTTTGCTAAACGAGCTTCCTTCACGTCCTTGGCCTAAGTCGTTCGAGATCCCAAGCCTGTCCAACTTGGTGGGGAATGAACTGGAGAGAGTACTTTGCCCAGTTAGAGCTCTTAGGTACTTTCTAAAGAGGTCTTAACCTTTACGAGGACTATCAGAAGCCTTATAGTGTGCTATCAAGAAACCTTCTTTTCCAAGTTCTAAGAACTCAGTTTCTTACTATTCAGGCTTCTGATTAGAGAAACACATTCTCATCTGAAGGAAGAAGACCTTGCTTTGCTGAAGGTAAGGACACATGAAGTGGGAGCTGTGGCTACTTCTGTGGCCTTCAAACAGAGCCATTCTCTGCAGAGTGTTATGGATGCAACCTATTGGAGAAGCAAGTCAGTGTTCGCATCATTCTATCTCAAAGATGTCCAGTCTCTTTACGAGTACTGCTACACCCTGGGACCATTCGTAGCAACGAATGCAGTAGTAGGCGAGGGCTCAGCCACTACATTCCCATAATCCCATAACCTTTTAACCTTTCTCTTGAATACTTTTTATGGGTTGTACGGTCGGCTAAGAAGCCTTCCACATCCTTGTTGATTTGGCGGGTGGTCAATTCTTTCTTGAGAAGCGCCGAGGTTAAAGGTTGTGATGAGGTCCTTTAGTATGGGTTGCAGCCCTTGATACTTTAGCACCTTTGAGTTGATTCAGCCTTCCAAGAGGAACGCTGCGCTCAGTAAGGAAGACGATCTTATTAAAGGCAGAGTAACGGTTCAAGTCGACTTCCTTACCAGGTACTTATTATTTCATTGTTATTGTGGATAACTGATTATATGAAATACGGGATACTTAGCTATCCTTTAGTCTTGTACACTGGTTTTTCACCCACCCCCCTGGGTGTGAATCAGCTACATGATTATCGGGTAAGTTTAATATTGAAAAATGTTATTTTCATTAGTAAAATAAATTTTTGAATATACTTACCCGATAATCATGATTTAATTGACCCACCCTTCCTCCCCATAGAGAACCAGTGGACCGAGGAAAAAGTGAGGTGGCGACAACAACAAGTACTGTAGTACCTGGCCACAGGTGGCGCTTGTGAGTACACCCCCTTCTAGTATAGTGATAGCTGGCGTATCCCTCCCGTAGAATTCTGTCGGGCAACGGAGTTGACAGCTACATGATTATCGGGTAAGTATATTCAAAAATTTATTTTACTAATGAAAATAACATTTTATAATTAAAATATCATTTTTATCAAACCGCTCAATTAAAGTGAGAGTAGGGTCAGAACTATCTTCATCCTACATGCAAGAAGGTGGTGTCCCCCAAGGCAGCGTATTGAGTGTGACCTTGTTTGCTGTTGCTATTAATAGTCTCATGAGTCACATACCTCCTGGCATACAAGGATCACTATTTGTCGATGCCTTTGCAATTTATTGTAGTGGATCATCTGCACTACAAGCACGCCAAAATCTTCAAATTGCAATAAATGCTGCTTCCGCATGGGCAAATTCTCGTGGATTCATGTTTTCTCCTCAGAAGACCAAAGCCATTCGCTTACCTCGTACTCGTAAAAGGGAAGACATCCCCACCCTTTTCTTAAATGATTGCATTTTGCCATATGAGGATAATGTCAAGTTTCTTGGAGTCATTTTCGATAAGAAAATGACATTTGGTCGCCATATAAATGACCTATCTATCAGGGTTAAGAAGTCACTGAACATTCTGAAAGTGGTATCGCATTTTGATTGGGGTGCTGATAGAACAACTTTGCTTAGAATTTATACATCTTTGTGTCTGAGTAAGTTAGACTATGCATGCCAAATATATGGGTCAGCTACAAAGACTTTACTTGGAAAACTTGATATTGTTCACAATGCTGGGCTTCGCATCTGCACAGGTGCTTACAGAACATCTCCCATTGACAGTCTCTATGTTGATTCTGGCATACCTCCCCTTTCCATTCGTTGAGAGGAGTTGAGTTTGAGGTTTTTAGCTAGGTCCCTTGCTGTGAGAAACAATCCTAACTGTAAATATGTTAGGGCGCCTTTAGATCGGGCTCTTAACAGATCTAGAGTGCCTAAGCCTTTGGAAGTACAGCTGAAAAATGATGCTAGAGAAGTAGGCTTGTTAACAGCACAGATAGCAGAGGTAGGATATCCTAAGTCTCCTCCTTGGTGTAATCCACCTGTTAAAGTATGTTTTTCAATATTAAACTTGGCCGGTGATCATATAAGCTGCAACTCTGTTGCTCGACAGAAAAACCTACGGTCAAAATACGCCAGCGATCGCTATGCAGGTGGGGGTGTACATCAACAGCGCCATCTGTCGAGCAGGTACTTAGTACTCCAAGTAAACAAAGAACCAATTTTCTCTCTGTCGGGCTACCGGCAAGACCTACTAATACGCTGTTACTAACTGGATTTGTTTTCACAACTATTTGGTGAAGTACACTATTCTAGTTTTGAGCTTTCGCTATGCAGGTGTTTTATCTTCATCTCAAAACTTGAACTCGTTTTGGATAGATTTAATTATGGTGACAAAGAGAGTATGGACTCTCTTTCACTTTTAAATGGCCGACCCTTCCCTTAGACGGAAGTGTGTTTAGGTTTTTAGTAATTTTGCTTAACACGTTATAGATCTATATATTTTATATCTCTCCGCCTTTATTAGGCCTCTTCGATTAACTTTCCATTTATTATAAACATATAAAGATAATTTTTATGTTTTGTTTATATGCGACCTTTCCTGATAGTAGTCGGTCCTAACTTGGAACAAAGTTAATCAACGTTGAGCCCGTTATATCGTATTTAGCCTTTAAAGAATTTAAAACTTTTTAAATTTAATGTTTTATGAAAGAATTTCTTTGATAGTCTTCGTACTGTTTTCAAAGATGAACTAACGTTTAGTTTTTTATGCTACGCAGTTGTTGACGTTCAGGACGTTCAACATGCGCTCTATCGTTACGATAGAGAGAGAGTGTATCACGGTTTCACTTTGCAGTAAGAGTAAATCGATTCTGACGTTTTGTTCATTCTTTCTTAGCTTAAATGTTTTAAATTCTAATTTAAAGGAACTTTTTATTTGGAAAACCTTTCAGTTTTTTCCTTTAGTCAAATAACATGTTTTTTTGACGATATATAATTGGGCTCTTCTCTTAGGTGCGAAATCAATAGAGAAAGAGAGAGAGAGATAGAGACGGAGAGAGAGAGAGGAGAGAAAACGTTCCGTTCAAGCGGGTAACGTTTTTCTCGTGTTACTCTCGTCCCTAGTCGCTGTACGGGGAAGAAGGTAAAACGTTTCTGGGGTTTTATTCTTGTCCCCAGGCTATGTGTGGTGAGAGATTGTAAACGTAGTTTATTTGAACTAGTGTTTAGTCTCTTTCCCAGCCACTGAATTTTTTATCTTTATATATGTTTTCTGTTTTTTGCTAGTATTAATGAGCTGCATTATACGACTGATTTCGCAATTACTACCTTTTAATGAAGGGTAGAATTGCGTGTTTCAGGTAGAAATCAGTAAAAGTTTCGATTTCAGTGAAATAAGTGCAAAACAGAAAATCGAAGTGATAAAGTGATATGCGCAAAGTGTTACAGTGTTGCGTCCGAGGGTTCGTCTGTTCGTGCCTGTCGTTCACCTAGTCCGGGACCTCTTGCAAGCTCCCAAGCCCAGGGGAGAAGTAATGTCGAACGACTTATGGGTTCGTCAGGCCTTGATCAACGAACAGACGTTTCCCTCCGTGATTTCGGGCGTATCTACCCAAGATCGCCCCACCCACACAAAGACGAGAGAGCCCATTTATTTCTCGTCTGCGGAAGAGGTTTCTCGTAAGAAACCATGGACCAAGGTCTCGCAGCTTATTAAGCGCAAGTCGGTCCCTTCCGCGCAAGTCCAACGGCCCAGTTGTAGCCACTGGGTCAGTTCGGACTCGCTGCAGTCTTCCGACGACTGCTCACCTCCTAAGAGAGGCAAAGCGGTACCGCATCAGGCAGTCACACAGTCTTTTGCCGCACCTGCTCCTGTAGACCCTAAGTGGTCTTTGCTGCAGACCATGCAGTCTCAGTTAACGTCATTGATGCGGGACTTTCGTGCGGAGAAGGTTGACACTGCACCAACCTCTAGCCTACAACCAACCACGGTTGTGCGTCCTCTGGACGCTGAGGCGACCTTCTGCCGCACTCCAGCTGAGAGAGTCCCGCCACCCATGCGTTCCAGTGTACCCTGCCAGCCGCATGTTGACGTTCAGTAACGCACGGAACCTTCCGTTGACGTTCGCGAGGTACAACAACAGTCTAAGTTGTTTTGTTTTGACGCGGTGCGTCAACCTCCGCATTCTAGAGTTGTTTTGACTGCTCAGTATAGACAGTCAAAGCAGTCTCGAGTGAACACTGTATGTCCTCACGCACCTGTTGTGGTTGACAGTTCAGTTGTTGACAGTTCACAGACTGTCAAGCAGTTACATGACGTTGCCTTCTGGTCTGCTACTAATGCACCAGTGCTGTATGTCCTCACGCACCTGTTGTGGTTGACAGTTCAGTTGTTGACAGTTCACAGACTGTCAAGCAGTTACATGACGTTGCCTTCTGGTCTGCTACTAATGCACCAGTGAGAGACTCACTGAGATAACCTAGCTTTTATCGGACAAGGTTCCTGTAGATGAGAAGTGCTGTTCTCCCTCCTACTGATATTCCCTTGAGGACTCTGTCATTTGGAGAGGAGCCTTAAGCTGCTTAGCCTCCTATGGACTTTAATTAAATCTTGATGATTTTTTAAGGATCTTCGTCCGGATCTTGTAACTGCTGCTCCTCGTTCGCCTAAACGTCAGAACTTACACTAGGCCTAGCTACTTCGAAGCCGTTGTTTTTAAGCTAGTGCTCTCTCGCTCTCCTAGAGAGCGTTACGTTGGCTAGGCGACTGGTTTTTGCACCAGGAGGAGTTTTAGGGATACAGCCTTTGATTTCCCTTCTTTTAAACTGGCTTATAGAGCGAGAGTCTGATAGGACACGAGAGAAGTTCTCGGCTTGGGAGTTCATGCCTCTGCCCAGATAGACTTCTCAATTCTGGTAGACTCGCCCTGGCGACTAGCCAGGAGACGCTCCAAGTTGTTTACAGGTCAACTTCTGAACTTTTGTCAAGCCTTTGAAGTTTTGCTGTACTATTATGTCACACATAACAAGGCTTTCAGGGATGGTAAATGGTTCCGCCGCAGTCGCTAACCCCGTCTGTTGCCACACCTGCTCCCGTAGACCCTAAATGGGCTTTGCTGCAAGACATGCAGTCCAAGCTTGCGTCCTTGATAGAGGACTTAAACGCGGAGAAGAACCTTCTGACCAACAACCTTCCAACCGGTTGGTTGTGCGCCCTGTTGACGCTGAGGTAACCTACTCGCGTCTGCCAGTTGAGGTGGTTCCTCCTTCTGGCCAACAACCTTCCAACCAGTCGGTTGTGCGCCCTGTTGACGCTGAGGTAACCTACTCGCGTCTGCCAGTTGAGGTGGTTCCTCCACCGATGCGACCCTGTGTGGGTTGCCAGTCGCACGTTGACGTTAAGCGACGCTCGGAGGTGGTTGTTGACGTTCAGGACGTTCAACAACCAGCAGAGGTGACTTGTTGTGACGCAGTGCGTCAACCTCAGCAACCCGGTAGGGTGTTGACTGCACAACCCAGACAGTCTAGACAGTTTCGGGTTGACGCTGTACTTCCTCGCGCACCCATGGTTGTTGACAGTTCACAGACTGTGCAGCAGTGCCATGATATTGCGTCCGGCTCCGTCACGCATCCACCAGTGCGACCGGATTCAGCGAGTCAGACGTTGCCCACTCCGTTGCCGTTTCCTCATCAGTTTCGGATGAGGAACCCTCTGATGAGGACGTTGCTGAACAAGACGATCAGCCCCCAGCCCTGCTATCCATCCAGAAGATGCTGAAGAAGGAACGCTGCCCAGTCAGGCTGTGGATGAGTCTGGTAGGGACACTGTCATCCGTGGATCAATTTGTGTCACTAGGAAGACTACACCTCCGTCCTCTTCTATACCATCTAGCTTTTCACGGGAAAATGGACAAGACGCTAGAAGCGGTCTCGATCCCGGTTTCCGGAAAGATAAAGTCTTGTCTGACTTGGTGAAAGGACTATATCAACCTTAGAGAGGGTCTTCCCTTGACTGTTCAGACTCCCAACCACGTTCTCTTCTCGGACGCATCGGACGTAGGCTGGGGTGCGACATTAGACGGTAGGGAATGCTCGGGATTATGGAACTCGAGTCAAAGGACAATGCATTTCAACTGCAAGGAGCTACTGGCAGTACGTCTGACCTGGAAAGCTTCAGGTCTCTCCTTCAAGGCAAAGTGGTGGAGGTGAACTCGGACAACACCACGGCTTTGGCGTACATCTCCAAGCAAGGAGGGACCTACTCTCTGACATTGTACGAGATCGCAAGGGACCTCCTCACCTGGTCAAAAGGTCTAGACATATCACTAGTAACGAGGTTCACCCAAGGCAACTTGAATGTCATGGCAGATTGTCTCAGTCGGAAGGGACAAATAATTCCAACAGAATGGACCCTCCACAAGGATGTATGCAAGAGACTTTGGGCCACCTGGGGCCAGCCAACCATAGATCTCTTCGCAACCTCGATGACCAAGAGGCTCCCAATATTTTGCTCACCAATCCCGGACCCAGCAGCAGTTCATATAGATGCCTTTCTACTAGATTGGTCACATCTAGATCTATATGCATTCCCTCCGTTCAAGATTGTCAACAAGGTACTGCAGAAGTTCGCCTCTCACGAAGGGACAAGGTTGACTCTAGTTGCTTCCCTCTGGCCCGCGAGAGAATGGCTCACCGAGGTACTTCGATGGCTAGTAGACGTTCCCAGAACACTTCCCCTAAGGGTGGACCTTCTACGTCAGCCACGCGTAAAGAAGGTACACCAAGGCCTCCACGCTCTTCGTCTGACTGCCTTCAGACTATCGAAAGACTCTCGAGAGCTAGAGGCTTTTCGAAGGAGGCAGCCAGAGCGATTGCTAGAGCAAGGAGAACATCCACCCTTAGAGTCTACCAATCGAAGTGGGAAATCTTCCGAAACTGGTGCAAGTCAGTATCCATATCCTCGACCAGTACCTCTGTAACTCAAATAGCTGACTTTCTCTTATATCTGAGGAAAGAACGATCTCTTTCAGCTCCCACTATCAAGGGTTACAGAAGCATGTTGGCATCAGTCTTCCGTCACAGAGGCTTAGATCTTTCCAACAATAAAGATCTACAGGACCTCCTTAAGTCTTTTGAGACCACGAAGGAGCGTCGTTTGGTTACACCTGGTTGGAATTTGACGTGGTACTAAGATTCCTTATGTCAGACAGGTTCGAACCGCTACAATCAGCCTCCCTGAAAGATCTCACCTTAAAGACTCTTTTCCTGATATGCTTAGCCACAGCTAAAAGAGTCAGTGAGATTCATGCCTTCAGCAAGAACATCGGATTCTCATCCGAAACGGCTACATGTTCTACAACTTGGTTTTCTAGCCAAACACGAGCTGCCTTCTCGGCCTTGACCAATATCGTTCGATATTCCAAACTTATCGTATGGTTGGAAATGAACTAGAAAGAGTCTTATGTCCTGTAAGAGCTCTTAAGTTCTATTTAAAAACCTTTACGAGGCCCGTCTGAAGCTTTATGGTGTTCAGTTAAGAATCCATCTTTGCCTATGTCAAAGAATGCTTTATCCTATTTTATCAGACTGTTAATACGAGAAGCTCATTCCCATCTGAATGAGGAAGACCAAGCTTTGCTGAAGGTAAGGACACACGAAGTTAGAGCTGTCGCAACTTCCGTGGCCTTTAAACAAAATAGATCTCTGCAAAGTATAATCGACGCAACCTATTGGAAAAGCAAATCAGTGTTCGCGTTTTTTTATCGTAAGAATGTCCAGTCTCTTTACGAGAACTGCTACACTCTGGGACCATTCGTAGCAACGAGTGCAGTAGTGGGTGAGGGCTCAACCACTACAATTCCCTAATTCCATAACCTTTTTAATCTTTCTCTTGAAATGTTTTATTATTGTTTTTGGGTTGTCCGGAAGGCTAAGAAGCCTTTCGCATCCTACTTGATTTGGCGGGTGGTCAAAGTCATTTCTTGAGAAGCGCCTAGATTAGAGGTTTTGATGAGGTCCTGTTGTATGGGTTGCAACCCTTGATACTTCAGATCCTAGGGGTCGCTCAGCATCCTAAGAGGATCGCGAGGCTCCGTAAGGAAGACATACTTAAAAAGGCAGAGTAATTGTTCAAGTCGACTTCCTTACCAGGTACTTATGTTTGTTATTTTGAATAACTGCTAAAATGAAATACAAAATACTTAGCTCATAATAATGTAAACATGTAATGCTGGTCTCTACCCACCCCCCTGGGTGTGAATCAGCTTATATGATCACCGGCTAAGTTTAATATTGAAAAATGTTATTTTTATTAATAAAATAAATTTTTGAATATACTTACCCGGTGATCATATATTAAAGGACCCTCCCTTCCTCCCCAATAGAGACCCAGTGGACCGAGGAGAAAATTGGTTCTTTGTTTACTTGGAGTACTAAGTACCTGCTCGACAGATGGCGCTGTTGATGTACACCCCCACCTGCATAGCGATCGCTGGCGTATTTTGACCGTAGATTTTTCTGTCGAGCAACAGAGTTGCAGCTTATATGATCACCGGGTAAGTATATTCAAAAATTTATTTTATTAATAAAAATAACATTTTACGGCAGGAGGGAAAAATACCTTACCTAGTAGGGTAATGAAAAGTGAGTTTTTAAATCATGCTGCTCAACATCATGGGAAACATGTTTTTACAGATGGCTCCAAATCGGCTGCAGGAGTTGGAAGTGCAGCTGTGGTGGGGGATATTGTTATTAGAAGGAAACTCCCATCCTCTTGTTCAATATTTACTGCTGAGCTGTACGCAATAATTCTCGCAGTCCAACATATTTTTAAAAATGGCAACCAAAATAGTTTTTATACAATTTTTACGGATTCTAATAGTGTTTTACTCTCATTAAAACAAATTATGCCAGGCCATCATCTAGTACAAGAGGTGCAGGACTGGTTAGTACTTCTGCAGTCTAGGAAGAGTATCAGTGTTCACTTCTGTTGGGTCCCTGCCCATGTTGGAGTGGATGGAAATGAACAAGTTGATAAAGCAGCAAAGGAAGCTTCAGGGCTAAGTAATCCATCCCCCTTGAGTATTCCTTACAAAGATCTTAAAAGTGAGATTCATCTTTACTGTAAAAATAAGTGGCAAGCTCGATGGTCTGAACTGACCACCAATACAAAATTGAAACAAATCCACCCATTGGTGGATAAATGGTCATCTTGTAATTCTACAAGTAGGAGGGATACCATTATTTCAACTAGGCTGCGTATTGGCCATACACATGCAACACACAATTATTTAATGAAGAGTGGGGAAGGGAGACAGGCCCCTCTTTGTAATACCTGTCAAGTGACAATGGATGTTAAACATATTTTAGTCGATTGTCCTGTTTTTAATCTTCAGAGGAGGACACATTTACTCCAGGACAAACCTTTAAGAGATATACTGGGGGAAAACTGTAATACCCTGAACTTGAGAAAATTTATACAAAGTATTGGGTTATATTACGAGCTATAATTGATTTTATTAATTTATTTATTTATTTTACCCTTTTAATCCCTATTTATTTCACATCTAGATTTTATTGTATGAAAGTGTTGCGATTTGTATTAAAGGTTAAAATGATACTAAATGGTGTGAGTATACAGATATGATTGAATGATTTTCGTCATATAGCGCTGAATGGCCTTTGATGCCCCAGTGCTTGGCTTAATGCCTAAATCCTATATTCAATTCAATTCAATTCGGTGGGGCTCCCTCTGTGGACCGGTTCGCTACAGCACTGAGCTGCAAGCTCCCGCTGTACTGCTCCCCAGTCACAGATCCCAAGGCCCTCTGGTAGGATGCCTTCCAGCAACGGTGGGACACCATCGATGTGTTGCCTCCGTAGCTTGCTCCAACTTCCCGCCGGGAGTCTATCCAGTATCTCCTCAAAGAGAGAGATTTTTCGCAACAAGTGGCGAAAAGGAGGCCTGGACACCTGCACAAGTCTTCCGCAGTAGTCTCCCAGGCGAAAGAGCGAGTTCTGTGGCTGGTGTCAGGGAGAGGGCATCCCTCCACACGATGCCGCTTCCAGCAATAGCGGAGCCCCTAGTGGGATTGCGGGATAAATGTGCCTTTCAGTTTCGGCTGTGAAAGGCTATCCCTCAGCCTTAAGTCTTGCCTCCAGGCTCTAGGGACAAACATTTCTCCCCCGCTGGAACTCTTCCTTCGCATGCGAAGCCTTGTCCTCTCCTGCCCTCAGTCGAAGGTGAGACCTCATCCTTGGGACGTGGTTCGAGTCCTCGAGTCTCTAAAGAGACCCCCTGACGAACCACTGCGTAAGTCCCCAGATCACCTCCTTTCTGGGTGGACAGTGTTCCTGCTAGCCTATCTTCAGCCAAGCGAGTCACATGGTCTCTCTTACGACTTCGCCCATTCAGGGGGTTAGGGGGAGGCAACATTCAGGTTCATCCTGAGGTTTGTTGCCGAGACTCAGAATTCGGGAGTGCCGGACCCGCTGTTCGACTCCTTCCAGGGTTCGAGTCTCCGTCCTGTAGCAGATGACTCAGACCATCACCTACCTTGCTGGTAGGGAGTCTGAGCTGGCATCTTCAGAGAACAGCTGCTGTTCGTCTCCAGGCTCAAGTCTGGTTTGTGCATCCTGGGTAACGATGAGAAGGGTCTCCAGGAGTACCATCTCGGCCCGGATTTGCAGGGTGCTACACCCTGCCTTAAATCCTGACCCTTCTCCGTCGCATCGCCCTAGAGCCCATGATGTCAGGGGCTTAGATACGTCCCTGCCCTTCATGGAGCATCATTCAGTGACGCAGTGCCTACAAGCGGGGATGTTGAAGCATCAGACCTTCTTCTCAGCCCCTTACCTGTAAGACATGACCCACAGGAGGCTCGATACGTTTCTATCGGCCCTGCGGTGGCTTCACAACAGCTGGTCTAAACCTCAGGCTCCTTGATGGACAAGTAACAGAAGGTTGAGGGCATTGTTACCTGGTGTTAGTCTGCATGAATGAAAAGATCTGTCTGGCCCCTATTCTTTTCTTCATCCTCTCCTCCCACGGAGAAAGCCGCATCCTGGGTTCTCTGCACAGCTGACCTCAAACTACTGCAGGTAGACCATGCTTCCTTGTGTTCCTAGTATTATGTGTAATACTGTCATGTCCCCATACCCTGACGAGGTGGTATTGGGAGAGTCCTAGCCTGGATTTCCTTCTGAGGGACTCCAGGGCAACTGCCTGGGACAAGTCACTTTTCACCTTCGCGCACACCTTACGTAGGCCGCGGCAGTTTCACAACCGCCAGCGAGGAGCAGGGATTCCCTAATGTCCGAGTACTTGATCGCTCGAATATGGAATCCCCGGGCAAGCCAAAGCCAGTATGGCTGGGATTTACCACCCTTCCTAAGGGTTAAGTCACCCCATGTAAATAGCGTGGTTTGTATTTCAGTTACGGAACAAATGACAAATTCGTAGATAATTTGTATTTTTCCTAACTATACAAACCTTAGCTATTTACAGTTATGTGCCCGCCAGCCTTGTCCCCCAAGATAAGTCCTACCTCTAAGTAAAGTGGAGTATTCTCCGGTGTGTGTGAGGGGGAGGGGTAGCTAGCTACCCCTCCCTACCCCCCCGCTAACTAGCGGCGGGGTAGGAAACCCTCGTTAGAACTTTTATGGCTCGTCGTTCAGCTACGCCGAAGTAATTACCCCATGTAAATAGCTAAGGTTTGTATAGTTAGGAAAAATACAAATTATCTACGAATTTGTCATATTGTGGATAGAATATTTGCTTATTGATGCTGTCATTGAAACTCAAGTACAGTACTGTACACTCATTTCCTTTTTTATCTTAGACTCTCATTTTGAGGAATTTTGCATATAAACCCATGAGGCTAAAGAAGGTAGTTAGTTAGTATTGATGGATATAGGAAACATCTAATGATTATTTTTTCTTTTTTACAATGAATGTTGGTTTTATTTGACTGGCTTTGTATGAAAAAATTCTGTTTTGTATATAGAAAAGTTTAAAAGGTTTGCTTGTATCATGTCACATATGTTGGAGTTAAGGTAGAATATATTTCGACACACTGTATTCAAATATAAACACCAAAATGACGATCTTCCTACTAAACTAAGTATCTATTTTCAGCAGTTGGCCAGTTCCTGTTAGCAACAAGCAGTGATGCAAGAAAGACAAGAATAGAAATGAACATCTGTGGCATAACAGGACCCAAGTCTACAACGGAAAGTACCAATTGAAACAGGCCTATAAAGCTGTAGCAGACATGAGAATCAACTCTTCAATTAGTAAAAAGGAGTTGGGACATCTTTAATGTTATCATTATATGAAATCTCAATTCCAGTATATCTACAATAATCGTTATGCCAATTATCTTCACAGTTATTCTGGAGTGTTCTTTTTTCACTTTATCCTGCTATTTTCAAGCTTGAAGGCTTCCAATCTGTCTCTACTTATTTTTTTTAACAAAACTTTAATATTGTTCATGAAAGGCTTAAAGGAGTAGTTCCTCCTGATGAAAGGTTAAGGTCCTTATTTTGTAAAGAGAAGTTTTCATACACATCTGGTTGTTATAAGGTAAACTTAAAGGGACTTAAGGAGGGAGGAATTGCATTTAAGGTACTGCTTCAGAGGTAGGAAATCTCGGTCGGGATCAATTATTTAGAAGAATATGAGGAATGATTAATTATAGGGAAGCTATGTTAAAAGAGTAAGTAGATTAGTTTAAAATAGTATCTATTGGACAAGAAAAGTGTGGCTCTCCAATTAGCCATATCTTGCCAGTACTGTCTAGTCACTTTTTAGGGGGATAGGGTAAGGAAAACTATCATATTTTAGCAGTCAACTGGTGTATAAGTATTGAAATCATAAATATCCTAGAGAACACACACAAACGAAAAAGTAATTATAGAGTATTTTGGCTTTTATGTATAAAAAATTACCACCCTATTTCCTTCCTTTATTGTAACAATGACAAATATTCGGCTCGACTGAAAATTTCATATACTGTAAAGCCCCAGTACGAGGATTATGTCTCAAATATTTTAGTTAGACAAATTGAGAACCATTTATGCAAAGTTTTTGTTTTTTATTTATTAGATAGGCTTACTTATTGAGCCAGAAACTAATCCGTATACCAAGAAACATGGTGGAGCAGATCACTGTAGCAGTCTTCTATTTCCGTACACTAGCACCAAAATTGCCGCAAATACTTCTGAGGGATTCCTCTTTAAAAAGAAAAAAAAAAGTCACCTGAGAGTTCTAAATGGATGTCATTGAAGTAGAAATATATGAACCACACTTAGCCCAATCATTAATTCAATATCATTTAAGTCTTAAGGGATCTGCACACCATCCAGGTAACTACAAGTAGAGTAATGTAAAGCCCCATTACCTTTGGCTAGTCTCTCATGCTGTGACATATGTCAGTTGAAGTGTGGCTGTCTTAACATCACTGTTGAGATACATATGATATACGATAGATAACGGATGCAGGGCCTATTAGATAGCATTTGAGAAACTAAACTGACAATTTAAATACACTAGATAGTTATTCAGTTGATACTGGTCACAATTTTAAGCTTCACGCCAGCGGTACCATCCAGTGTGTCCTAGTTGTGTGTTGACATAAGTTCTGTTTGTACAAGGAGGCAAGTAAATCTAGTCCCAAATCAGGTAAAAAAAATGTATAATTTGGCACAAGTACCATTCAACTAGAACAAGTCTCTGTGATTTTATTGCAAAATACAATATTTCTGTATATCCAATGATATCTATATTGAAAAATAGCTGCCATCTTCAATTTTTAGACAGCTAACGGTTGTATTAGAACAAACCCAAAGGAGTATTTTTGGCAATTTTGGCGATTGCTTCCAGAAAAGAAACATCATTCAGTACATTTATTGTTGAAGTGGAGGGGATGTCCAAGGGAAGGGAGTCGCTGTCTTAAACGTCTTCGAGTTGTTAGGCATCAAAAGGCTAATAAATAATCTCTCTCTCTCTCTCTCTCTCTCTCTCTCTCTCTCTCTCTCTCTCTCTCTCTCTCTCTCTCTCTCTCTCTCTCTCTCTCTCATATATCCATCCATCCAGCTTTGAATCAAGGTTATATTCACAATAAGAAAATTATAAGTTTTATATGTTTCTAAAAAAAAGTTCTGATTTTTGGGGAGCTTTCTTTCCCATTGTGTAATTAAGTCAGTTTTCAAATCTGTATTAAATATGTCTTAGTAATTATTAACTATATGGATTCTTTGTAATTTAAAAATTAAATTAAGCTGCTGGTCACATATAATATTCCAAATACTTGTAGCAGATTCTTATCGTTCTCTTCAATCTTGTGAAATGACCTTTATGTCTCGAAACATTAAAATGGCATAATTTGTACTAAAAAGATAAAATATGTTGTCTGCTGGTTTTAAGCTTTGCATATTCTGTATGAAAATTGTGTAATTAGCTGCCGTGTACTCTAGAATAGCGCCTCTATGGTTAAAAATAGTTGTAGCTAGAAACTTTTTTACTACTTGATTTTATATCAAAAAGTCCTGTGAAAGGAATAGCAATTTGATAGTTCCTAGGAAGGATTAGTTTTCCAATGATAGTTTTAAGAGAAGGATCCCGTCAGTAAAGTAGTTTTAAATCTATGTTCAAGGAATGTTTCGAAAAGGTTCTAATGTAAAACTTCAATATTGTTCTTGAAAGCTTAGGGGAGTAGTTAGCCTATTGAAAGGTAGATTAATATTTTGCTGAGAGGAAGCTCTTGATACATTTGGTTCTTGATAAGCAAACATAATGGGACTTTGGGAGGGAGGAATTGCACCTGAGGCTCTGCTTCAGGGGTAAGAAATTTATCATTTCGTGATCAATTATTTATTAAAAGAGTAGGAATATCTAATTATATGGAAGCTCAAAGGAAAATGTTATTTCTTTAAATACTGTGACGAATGACTGTGAGAACACTTTTAAAGGTGTAGTTTCAAGATTAGCCCTTGTGAAATAACATTGATAGATTAGCGTGTAGCGTTTTCAGTGAAATTTTCAATTGTAAAAGAAATGTATGTATCTTTCAAACAGATCAAAAGTGGTTATATAGGTAAAATTACTTAGCAAATATAATTGAAATAACTTAATATGATGTATGAAATAAAAAAAATTGTTATGATTTTTTTTTACATTAAGGTAGCAAACCAGATATCAAATGCTTAAAACCAGCATCTTTTTATAAATGAGTATTTCATGTTTTATTATTTACGATTTTATTATAGACATATATCAATTACTAAGACTTGAGACAGAAGTAGTTTGTATGATTTATAACTGTACATTTGTTGGAATGATCATTTCAGATATCTTGTTATAAATAATTGGCCCTACTTGGCATGATCTATTGCAAAAGAAATATTGGTATGGACGAAAATCTTGGATATAAGAGCAGGGATCCTGAATGATATCTTCAAGTTATAGCAAGAAAAAAAAAAATGGTATAATTGCGTATATCAAATAAGGGCCATCTATATTTACTTATATAATGATACAATTAGCCCTTGGATGTCCGTTTCTTGCTATAAATTATCATTCAGGACCTTTGCTCTTTCATCTTCCAAGTATTTTCCTCCATACCAATATTTCTTATGTAATAGATATTACCAAGTAGCGCCAATGATTCAACATTATATCTGAAATAATCGTTCTATAATCTTGAAATATTTTGTATTCATTTATGCTGTTTGATTTAGCACATCATTTCTTAGTCAAACATTGTATAATCTTAAAAATTCGGGAATAAAATGCCATATAAAAGTTTCATTGTTTATTTTAGTCATCCATCATATAATCAAAGAAAACCTGAAATGAAAAAGAAACAGACACCAACAGAAAATGGAACTCAATTGGGTATTCTCCCTATATTAAACCTCATATGACAGAGTATTCTCCCTAAGCGGCCCCCTGCCCCTTCAAACATCAGAAATACCTTACTCCCCCATAAAAATGGGGCAAAAGGCTCATGAAATAATCCTCTCTCTTAACTAGCCACTTGTCCATTTTGGACCGTTATTGGTCTCCCAAATACAGAGTTCGTTCACCTCCACTGACGGAATGAGAGCAGTAGTACCAGTGATTTATGAATATAAAGTAAAAAGCCAAGATGGCCGAACTATCTCGGTAATTCATTTTAGACCGAAGTCCACTTCCTGATCCAGCTGTTTTTTTAAGTAGGTTTTTTATTGACAGCTAAAGTCATGATAATAATTTTATTAGTTGCATTGAAGTCCTCAAAACCTCTTTGTCATGGAATTTAAAGCTATTAAGGTACTAAATTGTACCTAAATATGGACTTAAAGCTTTCAATTAACAGAATATGGCCAAATAAAAACTTAGAAATTCGTTAAAAGACTTTTATTGCTGAAGATTGAATGTCAAACATAAGACAGGTTTCGGTATAATCACTTTAGTTATACAATTAAAATACATACACTCAAGTCAATGACATATCGATATCAAATTCATGAAACCCCATTTTCAGGAAGCTTTAAACGCTTTATATTCAAAGAAAACTTAACGTTTGTCATGCAATAAGCTCATGATTCGACCAAGAATGGCTCTTAGGTGAGTCACTCTTTATCCAACATGGCACAGAGAATGATAAGCTATCCCGTTTTCTTTGTTTATCTGGACAGTCCGTTTTTTATGAACAACTGCATGTGCGTTTGAAGCTCAGCATTTGAGGTTACATATTTCATGATTGTGTAATTAAGTAGTGATTTCTCTAATCGAAAGATAAAATTATTAATAAAAAATAGGAAAAGGAAAGCCCACCAAGGCCATCCCCTGTCCCACCTAGTAACCAGAAACTGAATGCAAAGATTTCTTCTGAGGAAGCAATGTTACTAGGCCCTTGAATGCTTTCCTTTTCCTTTTTTTTTTTTTTTTAATATTTTATTAATAATTTTACAAACAATGATATCAGGATTGTGATTTAAAGACTTCAGGAATAGTTTCAGATCTCCTGAAGTTTAAGGGTAAAACATTTATATTATTAACATTACTATAAGGCAGATTATATCGGTTATCGAGTTATGTTAATTGTTTAATGAAACGTGAAATTAGACATTAAGATAAATTCATGAACATTTCTAGAAACGAAAACTAGTTATAAAACCAAATGAAGTAAGAGTGTCATTTTCAGGCCTTTGTGCAATTTCAGAACGATCCATTACTACAGACACCTGAAGCTCACTCAAAAGCAGACAAGATTCACAAATGCCAAGTTGCCTCCCTGTCTCGCCCCATTTAATGCACACGATTGAGTCAGGTAAAAGAGAAGAGACGTGCAAGACTACTGCCCTGACCATCCTTGCTACTTCCCCCAGCAGACAGTCAGATCGGACCGAAGTACGCATTCACCTTACACGTGGACACCTAAATCACTTTAGTTGTGTAATAAGAGTTTTCAAATACTAACCCTTGAAAAGGCAACATTGGAAAAGGGGTTTAACTTCAAACATTTCATGAAGCTAACGACACGGTTCTAAACGAAACAATATAGAATTTCTATATTCATGATTGAACAAAAATAATCTTATGGAAATGTCCTTTTTTATAGGCATTTAGATAACTTGGGGTAGATTGAGTTTTAATTCAATGTTAACATAATTCCTAATAACAAACAGGCCTACAACCCTAACCCAAAATATACAATGCTCCTAGAAATAAAAAATGAATTCAACTTCAGCTTTTTACATCATCTTTTTCCCATAGTATTCTCTCGGCTTACAACCCATCAATACAATATATCTTGCTAAACTATCCTCTACTCATAATCTCTTACCATACTATCCTAAAGCTCTATTCCCTTACTAAGCGATCCTCTGCCCATAGTCAAAGGATTCTTTTTGGGACATTTTAAGCAGGTCCTGTGTAACTCGACATACATGGAAAAGTTAAGTTTGAAATAGTTATGGTCAAGCTAAGTTATTAATTAAAATATTTCGATACTTTCTTGATTTTTATCCTCAAAAGACTAAAATGAAGTTTAAAAATCCCATTTTAGATTTGCGGAAATGAGCTCAGACAGACAGACGGAGATCATGTTCACGGGATACAATGATCTAGAATAATCTTCTCTCCACTGAAAATTTGCAAAAGTTGAACGGATACTAAATGGCAAATATAATCTTAGAATTATTAAAAACACAAGTGTCTCTGAGCTCATAAATACTTTTCAATCAAAAAGTAAAAAAAATTAACGACGAAAGCAAATTTATCTTTAGATAATTAAAGATTTAATTATTGCTAGTACCCAGCAGTTCCCCATCATAATGACACTGATCATAACAATTACATTACAGGGGTTTTAATTCAAAATAAAAAATAACTAGAAAGTTTTCGTAAGAGAGAAACACAGGACCAGCAATTTTTCTTATACTAATATAATTATAAAGAGTGAGGCATCAAACTCAAATCTCTATGTACAAAAAAGACATATCATATTTCTGGTGACTTTATGAAGAAATTTTCCTCCCAAGATATTCAACAAATCACGAGATACCTCAAAACTAAATTCAAGAAGATTTTAAAAAAATTCTTTATATAGATTCTTATAATTTCAACTTTAATGTTAAAAATATAAATATGTCAGAAAAAATGTATCATTTATGATCATACTGAAAACTTTAAGCTCTTTCATTATTAATACATTTTCATGATTCTAAAACTTGGGGTATTTCAAAAATTTAAGTGATTTTTTTACTCAATATATTTTCAAAATTCTAACTAGAGCTATTTCAAAAACTTAGAGCAAATATTTCATATACTCTACTTACTTAAATTTGAGTTTGAATCTCGCCAATGAGCTGACTGACTAGCTGTTCTACTTCATAAATGGGCAGAGGAAATTCATCTCCTGTTTACCTAGGCAAATTATATTTCTTCAGAGGTTAAGCTATATAAATTGTAATGCAAAACCCACCCTCATTTTACATGGAAACCTGCAAACCTAATTTTTACCCATTAAAAAATAATCTGTCTAACATCTATTCAGTCTAACTTCTTTAAGGAAACCCGACATAAAATCTTACTTCCCTCGTCCACTACTGAAAATTAACTTTTGATCAAATTTCTCTTGAGGAATCTCAAATCAATCACCCAATACTAGATCAGCATTCTCTCATTCCCTGCAATCTATTTCATTACACTTTCATAGCACTGAGTCCTAACATTCAATATTTGCAAACTCTCATTACAAATTAGACACTGATATTAAAGATCTAAAGATATGAGCCATTAATCTTTTTATAATACTGATGTGCAAGGAATATCCATCTTAGAGACTAAAAGTGGCTTTAAAAACAAATGAACTCTATTAAAAAAAAAATAGAGAGGGATTCAAGCGATTAGCGTTCCTGGATTGTATATAAGAATATAGCCCAGTGCTGGGGTCTGTGAGGCCCTTCAATACCCAAGTACAACAGGGAGTCGGGGGGACCTTGGAGATATACTTTGAAGTAAAAGTTGTAAGAGCTTGGGAGGCAAGATGGAAGGAAGAGTGGAGACAGGAAACGAGGAGGTAAAGTTGAAGGATCTAAAGAGACAGCAGGTACAGAAGGGACTGAAGGAATGCTGTAGAGAAAAAAGAGAGAGGGGGGGGAGAGAGAGAGAGAGAGAGAGAGAGAGAGAGAGAGAGAGAGAGAGAGAGAGAGAGAGAGAGAGAGAGAGAGAGAGAGAGATTAATAACACTAAGGTAGCTTGGTTTCACAGTATCCAGGACCTACTCTCAGTGGGTCCTGGCAGTATCCAATTGTTCACATTTCATATTTATTCTTTTTGTAACTTAATAATTTCTAGGCTAATCTTATAAGTTTATATCTCTTACTCAAACTACTCTGGCCAAGGTAAGTTCTGGTGATGCCTTATGGACAAACTAAGCACACTGGTGTGGGGACAGAAATAATTACTTACTATTTCAGTAATTAAAACTTTAAAGAGACAAAAACAAATTGCCATTAATATTCCACTGCATCATTTTAAAGTGTATTTTCTTTAAATTCGAAAACTATTAATTCATAATTTCAAGTTACGTTGGACATATCAATGATGGTTGGTTGCAACCTTATTTTTACACAAGATATTCGTCACAAATAATGAGCAAAGTTTAATATTAATTTATGTCATATTTCTACAATTATCAATATTCGGCATATGGTATTTTACTCAATTCAATTCTAGTCAAAGTTCACACTAGTTTCAAATAAACTGAAGAATTTAAAAGGAAAATTCGAATAATAAGCTGACACAGCTACACATAAAATGTATGGTACGAATTTAGATATACTTAAAATGATCAAAACAAGGTCCTTTCGCCTTCAGGCTTAAGCATAGGCTGATCATGTGTACTGTACTTCTGATTTTCCAAACGTATAACTTTAACATGTGAAATATCAATCATCACAAAATTGAACTTAGTCTTTGAGAAACAAAGACTTCCACTACCGATCAAGTGTACAATCTAATGAACTTTTATTCATTGTCCAGATCTTTCACGATTAGATAGAGAGATTGAGAAAAGTGAGTGAAGTTTTTGATACAATATTCCAAACATTGCGAGCTTAACATGTATAAAATACCTAAAAGGTCTCGGTTACAACGTAATAAATTTCCCCAAGGAAGGATACTGTTTAAAGACGTATATTTCTGCACATCAGTATTACATTAACCATAAAAGCTACCTAGAAATCTATGCACCTTTAAAACAGAATAAGAGGATGTGTAAACAGAGCCATTTTATGGAGTAGAAATTTTCCTCCTTTAATCAATGTAATGAAATAAAAAAATAGAAGTATAAACTATCTAAACTTTACACCTAAAACCTATGAACCTGACCTTATTCTTTCCTGACAACTTATATACCTACTGTATTTGTCATACCAAATCAGTTATTCACCCTCTTTAAACCTACATACTCGAAGACTTATCACACAAATCGTCTAAAAGAGATTCTAGTGTAGTTTATCCCGCCTTCATGTCATGGGCACAAACGTCACGAGACAAGAAACAAAGTGGAATTTATGAATCGAGCTGTGCACCTTTTCAGAGAGCGCAGCTATCTCGCCATAACAGAAAGTTCTGAAATGCAAGACTTGAGAACGACTTTCTTACATAATTCCTTGAAACATTTACTTTAATTACAATATATTTAACATTTCAATCATACTTGAACTACTGTATTGGACCTTGATAAAAAAAAGAATTTAATAGCAATTACCACTGATTACACATTAACTTCAAAAAGATCATAAACATGTCTGGAGTATATTGAATCACAATCCTTTTACATTAGATTTTTCACTACTTACATTACACAATTCACAACAAATTTGATCTTTTGTCATTGACGCAAGTGCATACAACTTTGCTAAAGATCATATTCATATACCAAAACCTGTATATTTGACATTATAACCTTCTACAATGCAAGTTTCTTAAACATTCTGAAATACTTGAATCTAATATTGTAAGATCATTTGTGTCAAATTCTAAAATCTTATACTGTACACTATTCCAGCTTAAGTATTTGAGGCTTTTGAGCAAATCAACAATGGCATTACAAAACAATTATTTTTCATGATTTTAGCCGTCAGGATAAAACCTACTCAGAGACAACTGGATAGATAAGCAGACTAAAACCCAACATGTTTACCAGGACAGACTGTCGACCTTTGACAAATACAATATATTCAAATCAACACATTGAGCTACAGCTCTCAAGACATCAGTAAAAGAATGAACCACTTCTGTATATGGTGAATGAAATAACAGTCTAAATGAACAAGTGGTTACTCTAGTTAAGATCAGGATCTATCTCATGGACCTTTTAGCCCATTTTATGGTGAGGAATAAAACGGCAAAAGCTGATGCTCAAAGAGGAGGGGGCCAGTGGGAGACTCATCTGCCATATGAGGCGAGAGTGATTTTTTTAAAACATTTCCAATTTTGGGATAAGGAAGGATCAAGGATGGGGAGTGGGAGATCTGAAATTAGTGAGCATTGGGTTGAATTAAGAGAGAACTTCTGTAGAATTCAAGCTTATTAGAAACTTTGTACAAAATCTCTAATTACTTTTAAAATTCAAGCTGTTATTCTTCAAGGTATATTCATGTAAAAAAAAAAAGAGAGAGAGAGAGAGAGAGAGAGAGAGAGAGAGAGAGAGAGAGAGAGAGAGAGAGAGAGAGAGAGAGAGAGAGAGAGAGAGAGAGAGTGTGTGTGGGCCAGATAACTAAAAGTACCTGAAACTAATGAGGCTTCTATAAAGTCAAGCAGCCATTAAGATGCATGTAATTTATATCCATCCAGTTGAATATCTAAAAAAAAATCGCATTTTTCTACATAAACGTACGGTTACCCACTACTGTATTCTCCCTCCGTTTACCTAAGAAATACTTTACACTTAGGTTTTATTCACCTAGGAAATTACCTTTTCATCTAACTATACAATTCACTACATATGTTTTTCCATGACCAGCTTCTAGCTAAAATCGCCTTCTAAAACTCCCAATTAACGAAAGATCTTTTCTAACCATTTAGATAATTTTGTTAGTTACTTAAAAAGTTTCAATGAGCTGGATTCTACTTCAATTTACTAATATTTCATGATATATTCTTTATTTCAGCTGAACTTATATATGGGAATACTTTATATTCTTTAATTTCATTACCAGATATACCGTAGCTTCAAGACTGCAATAAGTTCCCACTTGACATTGAAATACTGAAGATGTTTTCAAGGAGAAACTTAAGACTTTCCTATTTTCTAAGTACTTCGATAATATGGATTTGATAATAAACGTGTAATATAGGGTGTGAAATGCTAAATACCTAAGAATTTATACGGTAAACTGAACGGAAAGCTCCTGCAGAGAGTTAGGCTCCCCTGCAGTATATGACCAGAAAAGCAGCCCTTGAAGTAAAGTACTTTCTTTCATAAACTTTCTACGACTTTGTCAATTATAGTTAGTTCATAATATATTTATGATTGAATTGTAAAACCTAGTGTTGGAACCTGTGCCTAACTGCAACTGGCAGAATCCCCTATAGTTATTATATAGTAAGTTATTATATAGTAAGATATGAGATTAAAAAGAAACTGGGAAAAAAGGATACAAGAAGGGACTAAAAGTAGGATGATATAAAGCAAGGGCATGTAAGACCTTTAGGTAATGCATTCAATACACCACAGAAGGTACACTATTGGCACTAAACCCCTATGGTTATAGTATATTCATTTCTTATCTATCCTTTCAATGACTTAAATCCTACGACCTTTAGTCTCCCAAACCTATGTTCAGTAGACGATCATTGACCAATATTTCAGTACTTTCTTTATTATATAATCTATCAAGTTTTATTAGCTAACCTTCCACTATTTCTCACTCATTTTAAGTTGAGAGAGAGAGAGAGAGAGAGAGAGAGAGAGAGAGAGAGAGAGAGAGAGAGAGAGAGAGAGAGAGAGAGAGAGAGAGAGAGAGAGAGGGGGGGGGACTCTTGCAAAGCAATACAAAGGGTCAAAAGGATTATGGGTACTGTGACAAAATTTGACTAAAATATAAGAATAATTCGCACATTAAAAAGTAAGAAATACAAAATGCTATTCTTTATCTTTACCATATAAATCAAAAGAATTATTCTAGTTTGTTTTCATCCTTAGAAAAAGGGATACATTATTCTTAATAAAAGCTAAATAAAAAGTTAATTATAATACACGATCTTCTTTTAGCAAAAGCAAGAAATATAGAGAATATTATGATTTTGAAATTTTCTTATTCAACAAACAGGAGAAGAAGCAAATCTCTCGCTAGTCTTATGATCATTTGGCAGATAGCAAAGGAAGAACAGCTTGAGGTGCTACATGTAAAGAACATACCTTGAAATACATTGTTACAGAAGTTCCCTTTTAAGTGTACCCAAAAAATAAAAGTAAAATGATTAGAAAATGTATAAAACTTAAATCCACAAATTACATAGATTTTGGCAATTAACTATTGATTCACTGAGCAATGTTAGATAACTCTGGAGTCTGAAGACTGAAAAGCAAACTGGAACTTAAAGATTGACAAGAAAGCTTAAGAAAAAAGGTGTTACGGAATAAAAACTCTTGAGAGACTGAAAAGCAAACTGGAACTTAAAGATTGACAAGAAAGCTTAAGAAAAAAGGTGTTACGGAATAAAAACTCTTGAAAACAAGAAGTGATCGAGAAAAAATAAACAAGGAATTTCTAGAAAAAAAAGAACCAAATAAGTGTACGAAATAGCTTCTTAGAACAAGGAGTGATTGAATAAATGGAACAAGGAATTACTAGAATAGAAACAAGAACCCAATGAGTGAAATGAAACTAAATGCAATGAGTGCACAGAATAACTCCTTAAAGCAAGGCATTCTGCAATAACTCCATGCATAAAGGAGTACTCTTACGAATTCCACAAGTGAAGTAGTGCTCCAGATAACTTAATAGATCAAAGAATGTCTCAGATAACTTCATTATTCAATGAATGCCCAAGACATCCCCATAAATGTCTTCTAACAGTACTGAAGACAAAAGTGTTCAAAATAACTTCCAAGACCAAGATGGGTCCTGAAAAAACTGAATGAACAAAGGAATAGGGCTTAAGTAATTCCACAGACAAAATGGTGCCCTGAATAAATGAGTGAGAGTTTAAATATTTTTCAAATTTAGGGAATATTAAAAATTGGTAAATCAGGTAGCTGCCACAAATAGCATGTAGAATCAAGAGACATTAAATAAATCCCTTGATAAAAGGACTCCTAGGTTACTACATAGACTAGTGAGTATTGCAAATAAACTAAAGATAACCTTTTAGATTCTGCATTTCCCCACATTCTATGGCTAAGGAGTTCCTCAAATAACTTCATAAAGCAAGAAGTGCTATGAAAGGTTTAAGCAAATGGCAATTGAGAAGTGTAATACCGAAAGCTTGGTAAATCAAGGCATTACCAATAAACAATCTTTGCCCAGAGATAATTCATAATACAAAAGGTACTCGGCAAGACTTTTTTGAACAAGGAATACCAAAAGCACCTGAAGTGATCGAAGAATATAGCTTTGAAAAAGAAATACCTGAGAAAAGTCTGTAAGCAAGGATTGCTAACAAGAAACTCTATGGAGCAAGGAATGTCCAAAGTGGCTCAACAAAACCAAGAATAAACACACAGGATACCAGAATTTACTCAACAAGATACCTTAAACCAACAACCCCACTAAAAAAAGGTTCAATTAAGAATTAGAAACCTCTCGAAACAAAACTGACCCTTACAAACCTGTCACTGGAATGGCCTAAGAGTTTCCTTAAGGCAGACATAGTACAGAAACTTAGGAAAGCACTGTAAAACTTTATAAACCAAAGAAAGAAGGAAAATATTTTGAATTGATACGGGAAGACCATAACTGTTTAAATACTTTCCTTTAAAATGTTTAACACTAATAATAAGAGACCCAAAGAAGAAAGGCAAAGATATACTGGTGTCCTTAGGGTGAAGATCTAAAGATAACATGAAAAATTATCACCATTACTGGTTATTACCCTTTTATGAAATCATTTATTTCTCCAGTTATCTAGAAATATTTTAGATTCAAATTAAATTTCCATACTTTCATCCGGTAACCACTGGAGCAAAATAATTACAACTTTTTCTTAAGGAGACAAACAAGAAGCCTTAAGAACTGAGATCTAAAGGAAAATAAGCTGTGAAATCATCAATGCAAGTCCGAAGGAGATCCATATCTTCGATATAAAAAGAACTGTAAACCTATCATGAAAGGAGAAATCATTCCAAGCAATTCGAGTGTATCATATTACACGACATGACTAGGAATAAATTTTGGAAACTATAATTCCTTGGATTTTGTAAAAATCCTTATTTCCTTAAAATGCTTGCATTTCCAGCTAATCAAAAGATAAACAATTAACCAATTATAAAAATGGAGTTTTTATGATAAAACAAAGTTTTATGAATACTTACCTGGCAGTTATATATATATATATAGCCGAGTCTCTGACTGCGGCAGAATTTAATCGAAAATCGCGGCAACCGCCTTGTGGTGGTTGTGTGGTTAGATGGTTAATAACCCTTACAGGGTGGTACTTGGAATCATTCCCATTTTCTGTTCCTCAGATTATCTTTGCCCGACCTGTCTCCTGAGGGGAGGTGGGTGGGCTTTAAAATATATATATAACTGCCAGGTAAGTATTCATAAAACTTTGTTTTATCATAAAAACTCCATTTTTATGAATAGAACTTACCTGGCAGTTATATATATATAGCTGATTCACACATTTGGAGGAGGGAAACAGACAGAAAAAACATAGTTGGGGAAACAACAAAAGAGTTGTAGGAGAACAAACACCTTGATTCCTTACCTGCTAAGGTAGCTGACTTTAAAGGTAACTGCCTCTAGAGTCGCTTTCCCTTAGGAGTGTTCAGCCAGGAGTAGACCCGCTACGCTGCAAACAACTCAATCGAGTCTGTCAAAGGGGTAGGACCAACAACTTGACTAGACTTCAGAAAACTACCTTCCCATATAAAAAACCTGCAACCTTACTAAAGCTAACCATCTAACCTTGCAGAAATATATATAAACTATCTATCTGGACTGAGGGAACCGTACCACAGGACGAGGACCTCAGACAACCGTAAAAAAAAAAAAAAAAAAAACACAAACCCATATACAAGTACATAAACTAAGGTTGAGTGGGGGTAGTAACTCCTTTGCCTAATACAGAAGCCGCAGCTACGTATGGGCCCAAGGTATAACACTTATCGTAGTCCACTCTTACCTCTCTGAGGTAATGAGAAGCGAAGACAGAGTTGCTCCTCCAGAACGTTGTGTCCATGATCTGCTTAACTGACATATTTTTCCGGTATGCCAGCGAAGCAGCAATGGCCCTTACTTCGTGAGCCTGTACTTTTAACAGGGCGAAGTTTTCTTCCTCACAAAAGAGGTGGGCTTCCCTAATAGTTTCCCTCAGGAAAAAGGACAAAGCGTTCTTTGACAGGGGTTTTTGAGGATCCTTCACTGAACACCATAAGGAGTTGGAAGCACCCCTCATGCTCTTAGTGTGAGCCAAATACGCCTTGAGAGCCCTAACCGGGCAGAGGAGGCTTTCCTGTTCCTGACCTACTAGATCCGTGAGGTTAGGGACTTCAAAAGTCCTAGGCCAGGGTTTCGAAGGGTTCTCATTCTTGGCGAGAAAGTCGAACCTCAAGGAACAAACCGCTCCATTTAGGGTGAAGCCTACACGCTTCTCGATTGCCTGGACCTCGCTGATCCTCCTGGCAGTCGCTAGAGACAAAAGGAAGAGGGTTTTCTTAGTCAGATCTCGCAGAGAAGCTTGCGAGATAGGCTCAAACTTCCTGAAGCACAAGAACTTAAGCACCACATCCAGGTTCCAAGAAGGGGGCCTTAAGTGCACCTGCTTCGTTGTCTCAAAAGACCTAATGAGGTCCTGCAAGTCCTTATTCTGAGATAACTCTAAGCCTCTATGCCTAAAGACGGTTGAGAGCATGCTCCTATATCCTTTAATGGTAGATACAGCCAGCTTAGCATCCTGCCTGAGGTACAAAAGAAAGTCTGCAATCTGGCTCAGAGAGGTAGAGGACGAGGAAACCTTGTGCCTCCTGCACCAAGCTCTAAAGGTCTCCCACTTTGACTGGTAGACTCTTTGTGAAGAGATCCTCCTTGCCCTGGCAATAGCTTTCGCCGCTTGTGCTGAAAAGCCTCGAGATCTAACGAGCTTCTCGACAGTCTGAAGGCAGTCAGATTGAGAGCGAGGGGGTTTTGGTGAAATCTCTCGAAGTGGGGTTGTCTGAGAAGATCTGGACTTGCCGGGAGTCTTCTTGGAAAGTCCATCAGTAACCCTACCACTTCGGTGAACCATTCCCTCGCAGGCCAGAATGGAGCCACTAGGGTCATTCGTCCCGAATCGAGGAGAGCGAAATCCTCTTGTTTAGACCGGAGGCGAAAAGGTCTATTACTGGTCTGCCCCACAACTTCCAGAGGCTCCGACAGACATGCGGATTGAGAGTCCACTCCGTAGGAAGGACCTGTCCCCTCCTGCTGAGCAAGTCTGCCCTGATGTTTCTCTGCCCTTGAACAAACCTTGTCAACAGCTTTGTCTCGTTCTCGCTCGCCCAGAGGAGAAGCTCTCTCGCAGTTGAGAACAGAGAGAGGGAGTGAGTTCCCCCTTGCTTCCTTATGTACGCGAGAGCTGTGGTGTTGTCGGAATTGATCTCCACAGTCTTTCCCGAGACCGAGGTCTTGAAGGCCTTGAGCCCTAACAAAATGGCCATCAACTCCTTCCTGTTGACATGCCAACTGACCTGACTCCCTTCCCAAATACCTGAGACCTCTTTGTTCCCTAGTGTTGCTCCCCAGCCTGACTCGGACGCGTCTGAGAATAACACTAGGTCGGGGTTCTTCTTGAACAAGGAGATCCCTTTTTCCAACAGAGCTGGGTCCAGCCACCACATTAAAAGATCCTTGATCTCTGTCGGGATGGGAAAAGAAAAAGTGTCCTCCTGGATCTTTCTGTTCCAAACCTTTGCGAGGAAGTGTTGCAGAGGCCTTAGGTGCAGTCTCCCCAAAGGGACAAACTGCTCCAGGGAGGATAGAGTTCCCAGCAGACTCATCCACTCCTTCGCTGAGCATTCCTGCTTCCTCAAAAAGTCTTTGACTTTGTCCAGGCACCTGGTCTGCCTCTCCTGGGAGGGAGAAGCCTGAAAAAGAACTGAATTCAGAACTATCCCCAAATAGAGAATAGTCTGATTCGGCTCGGTCTGAGACTTCCCCCAGTAGACGATGAGTCCCAGGTCCTGAGTGATCGTATAAGTTTTCATTAGGTCCTCCAGACATTTCTCTTTCGACTGTGACCGGATCAGCCAGTCGTCTAAATAGAAGGAGACCCTTATCCTCTCCTAGTGTAACCAGCCTGCCACATTCGCCATAAGTCTGGTGAAGACTTGGGGAGCTGTGCTGAGACCGAAGCAAAGTGCCCTGAACTGGAAGCACTTGCCCTGGAACACAAACCTCAGATATCTCCTCGAAGACGGATGAATGGGGACGTGAAAATAAGCGTCCTGTAGGTCGAAAGAAACCATCCAGTCTCCTGGACGAACTGCAGCCAGCACTGACTGAGTCGTCTCCATGGAGAACTTTGTTTTCTCCACGAAGGCGTTCAGAGAGCTGACATCTAGGACTGGTCTCCATCCACCCGAGTTCTTGGGAACCAGAAACAGGCGATTGTAAAAGCCTGGTGAGGCGAGGTCTTGAACTGGCTCTATTGCTCCCTTGACCAACATCTGGTCGACTAGCTCCAAAAGAGCCTCTCGTTTCCCCGCGTCGGTGTACTGAGCCACTAAGGCCAGGGGAGAGTTTGAGAGAGGTGGTTTCTTTAAAAAGGGGATCTTGTAACCTTCCTTGACGACTGAGAGGGACCAGGTGTCCGCCCCTCTCCTTTCCCAAGACTGCCAAAAACGAGACAGTCTTGCCCCTACTGGAGTCTGGAGGACTTCCATCTCATTTTTTGGACCGAGGCCTAAACGCACCCCTGCTGGTCCTTGGCCCTGACTCTGTCTTCTCCCCCTAAAATCCGCTCTCGAGGAGATCCTTCCCCGAAAGGGCTGTTGAAACTTCTTCTCCTCCTTCTTCAGAGGAGCAAGAGCAACAGGTAAGGTCTTTCTAGCCGACCGAGACAAAAGGTCCTGAGTAGCCTTCTGAGCCAGAGAAAGGGAGATATCTCTGACCAGAGCTTCAGGAAAAAGATGACGAGAAAAAGGGGCGTAAAGCAGCTCCGACTTCTGGGCAACAGTCACAGATCTAGAGGTGAAGGAGCACAAAAGGGCCCTCTTCTTTAAGACCCCTGCTGAGAAAAGGGAAGCTAATTCATTAGCTCCATCCCTTAGAGCTTTGTCCATGCAGGACATGATACTCGTCAGGTCCTTCTTGTCCTCCAGGAGTTCAGACTTCTTGGCCAGAGTCCCGAGAGACCAGTCCAGGAAGCTGAAAACCTCGAAAACCCTGAAAATTCCCTTGACGAGGTGATCAAGCTCCGACATGGACCACATCACCTTGGCAGAGTTTAAAGCATGCCTTCTTGCCGAGTCCACAAGAGCCGAGAAGTCACCTTGGGAGGAGGAAGGCACTCCTAACCCCAAAGGTTCCCCTGTCTCATACCACATACCGGCCTTGGAAGCGAGCCGGGACGGTGGAAAAGAAAAGGTGGTCTTGACAGCTTGTCTCCGTTCCTCCATCCAATCAACCACTATAGCGAGAGCTTTCCTGGCCGAAATTGAAAGTTTCATTTTGATGAATGCCGAAGGTTTAGTAGCTTTCTTCCTGGTAAATTGAGACCGAGGAGAACGAGGGGCCGAAGGTTGAAATTCCTCCCCATAAAGTTCCAAAAGAGAGCGAGAAAGAACCTTGTAATCGCTAGAAGAGTCGGCAGGTTTTTCTTCCTCTTCCGAAATATCTTCGAGGTCCTGCTCAAGGATAACATCCCGAAGAGTTGGGCTGCCAGCAGTCTGGCAGCGAGAGCTGTTTGAATCCTGGCGCCGAGCGCCGCTAACATCCAGTCGGCGAGAGGCGGTATCGTCACGATGACGAGTAGCGGTATCGTCACAATGACGAGAGGCAGTATCGTCACAATGACGAGAGGCAGTATCGTCACGATGACGAGAAACGGAAGCGTCCTGAAGATGCAGGCTGCCGTCGCCTTGAAAATGCAGACTGCATTCATCCTGTTTCCTAAGAAACGAGGCAGTAACGTCCAGGTGTTTCGAAAGGGAAACGGAATCGTCACGGCGCCGAGAACGAGAGGCAGTATCGTCCTGGCGGCGGGAGGGGGGGGAAGGAAATTCCTGGCAGCGTGCCGATGAAGAGGGTGCACGTTGTCGTACGGCCGACGAAGTGCGCAGAGGTTTCTTGGGAGAGATACTAAAATCTCTCTTAGAAGACGATCTCTTAACAGGCAAAGAGACGTCCTTACGTCTGACGGACTGAGAAGGGTGGCTGAAAGCTTTAACTAACGATGAAAGTTGTTCCTGCATAACAACCATGAAAGCTTTAGCAACCTCCGCTGGCTCTCGCGGTGCCGAAGACGGCAGTTGTCGTACGGCTTGACTGGGAGCGCTGGCAGAAGAAGCAGGGAGTCTAGCAGGATTAACTGGGCTAAGGACTCTCTGTTTCGCCCTTTTAACAGGAACATCGAAATCGTCTTCCGAAGGATCAGGGTCTCTGCTACTCGAACCGGGAGAGGGAGAACGAGACTGCACGTCCTGGTTCCACCCTCTCTTCATTGGTCTTGATTCGTAACGCCAATTACGTCTGGGAGAACGATCAGGCGAAGACACAAACATATCCGACACGCCTTTCCTACGGCGGTCAAGAGCAGCCTGGGAGATCGCAACAGGACTGTCTGAGGCGACGACTGACCGAGGATAAGCACCTCTCACCCCCTTACGGCTTTCGACGTACCTTCTCCCTTGGTCCTGGGAGCTTGGTAGAGGTCTAGACCTAGGGGTATGACAGATTCGATCAGTCGCCACCTCCACTGCACTTTCACAAGCACTAATTTCACCAACACTCTTACCTTTAAAGGCCTCCAACTGTGCTTTAATGGCCTCCAATTCAGCAGCTAATTTAGCATACCCAGGGTCATCCGTAGGCACAGGTCCTGTAGAAGGGGCAGGAGTCACTACATTTGGGGAAGGAATACCTTCCAAAGGGGTTACAAGCAAAGGGTCAATAGACAAATCTAAGCTAGGCTCACTAGCAGACTTTGACTTTGATTTAGCTCTTCTAACTCTATCAATCTCGAGTTTGCGCACATAGCGCTGCATAGCTAACCAATCATTATCACTTAAAACCTCGCATTCCTTGCACTTATTATCTAAGGCACATTCAAACCCCCTGCAACCCATACAGATAGTGTGAGAGTCAACCGAAAGTTTCGGCAACCTCACCTTGCAAATATCATTCGCACAAACACGATAATGAATTTTCTCACTCATGATAATAAAGGAAAAAAGACAAAAAACAAAAACAACACGATTGCCAAATCCCAACACAGTGTACTTCACCAAAAACAAAGTCCAAACAGGCGATGAAGGGAAAGCGATCCGAAAAAAACTCTGAAAGGCGGACCAACGATGTTGTCGATCCGGCCGGCAGAGATAATCTGAGGAACAGAAAATGGGAATGATTCCAAGTACCACCCTGTAAGGGTTGTTAACCATCTAACCACACAACCACCACAAGGCGGTTGCCGCGATTTTCGATTAAATTCTGCCGCAGTCAGAGACTCAGCTATATATATATATATAACTGCCAGGTAAGTTCTTTTCATAAAATAGTAGCTTTAGTAAGTTCCATAAAGAGAGACTATAGAAGACTTATTAAAGTATTCCACAGTAAATTCTCAGAAAGAATAACATTCTGGACAGAACCTTTGTAAATAATCAGTTACTTTCAATGTAAACCTGATAGCACAAAATCATTCAACTATACATTTAAACCTGTAAATTAACATAAGGAATTATGATCCAACCACAATAACGTATATGATGAGCAATTTTCCAGATTATTCCACATCATAAAGTACGCTTCCCATCAAACAGATGGAAAAGCGGACCAAACTACTCCCACCAAAGATTGGTTATACTAAATAATGGAACAACTAAACAGAGAACTGAAAAATACTAGCAATCGCCATAGGCTTAAAGTCATTGCTTACATATGCTGTCTTCCAATTGAAGGCAAAGCTTGATGACCAACAAATATTCCTGGAATAGGAAGGCCTAATAGAAAGCAAGGACAGAAACATAAGCTAAAACACAGGGTTAAACCTCTGGAATTTGTTAGGTAACTCTCAACTCTATCAGCTTTGTATGGTAACAGATATACAATGAGTAGAAATCACTGTTTAACAATGACCATCACCGAGTAGGACCTCACCTGATTGAGGAACTGGTAATCGGTAAAACTATAAGTTACGACAAAATATTAAGCATTGTTGTGACTTTAGGTAATGTTTTTTTTTAAAAGTATACATTATGCCTTATAACCTGATTGAATAATTCCTATGGCTATAGTTCATTTCTGGATATAAGTCCCCAAATTGGCATAAATATTCCTTACTCTTTTGATAAAACTCACTAGCCAACTAAAATTTAAGATGGCAGCCATTTTCGAGATGAAAGCCATTGAATATAAAGAGATACATATTTTCTTTCACTGTAAAATCACCAAGACTTGTTCCATTTGAGGGCTCTTGGTGTCAAATCATAAATATATCACTATGTAGAATTCAAATTTGGAACCTTTGATTTACTCACTGGCTTTCTTATACCGACAGAGCAAATAGCAATACACAAACAGGGCACCACTGCTGTGAAGCACAGCATGAGGTTATAGTAATGAAGAAGCTGACATGCAGATCCTTGTGCATCCAAGGCATGCAACAGAATAAAACATCTAAGTCATCATGGTCAGAGTCATAAACACTGATGATGTCGTCATTACAGACGTGTTCTACGGGCACTTCAAGACCTACATCTGCAGCAGATGTGGGTTGCCTTTGGTCTAAGACTGAATCTGAGGTAAATTCCTGTAACTGACTTGTGTTGCACTCTTGGAGAAGAGAGAAAATTGAGGCTCTTCTTCCATGCCTTCACTTACTGTGATATTGTTTTAGCATTCCGTGGCAAAGTGAATCAGCTAATACCCATGAGTAGTAGATGATGAAGCCCTAAAAACCTGGAAGATGTTTGAGGTCAAGATATACGACAGATCGAGCAGAGCTAAAGGCATTGATGATGCAAGGCTGGAAATGTTTGGCCACGAGCAGTGGCTATATGAAGCCATTTCTCTAACACGAGTAATGCCAAAGCAAAATGTGAAGGGCTGTGCATATCAAGTTGGCCGCATCTGGAGTTGATCAACAGTATATCAACCAGAAAAGTAGACTTCTGCCGAAAGGGGCTGGACCAAGATCTGTGGAAGATCGTTTGGATAGAGCTCCCACCCATTGAAGAGAGTTGATAGCAGTTGGCCAATTGTGGATGCTAGTCGAAATAATGAGATCGGCGCAAAGGTTACTACTTTGGTCTGACCTACACTGCACTGTGCAGCTTCAGATGTGGGGTTTTAGAAGAGCAAGACAGTAGTAGAAACAAGTGTAAGCTTGCTACCTACTTGCACATTCATTGATATATCAAACTGATGGTTCTTATATTATGGGGAATTTTCACCCTATTTATGATTCAGGGACTGATATTATGGTACAAGTAAGCCATTGAGCAGGTATATAGCTCGAAATTTGGTTTCTAAATAGTAAAAAACGAATGATTTCACACCAAAAATATTTAAATAGGAAAAGCCTTCTCTATCTTATTGAAAATTGAAATATTTCTGTAAATTCAATGGAGTCCAACTTGATTTTCTTTTGAGGGGGGGGGGGGGGTTAACGGGTTTCATCAAAAGAGCAATCCCCAACGAGTATTGGTGCATAATTTTGTGTTTCTTTCAAGAAATGAAAGATTGTTACATTCATCTGTTCCACAAAAAGGCAAACATTCAAGTAAGGTCAATTCAAATGAGAATTGAGTGAAATACAACTGTGAATTATATATATAACCTTTTCCTATATAGTCCTGATAAAACAAGGCATTGCCAATATTCCTATACCTCGTAAAAATGCAAAAAAATTCAATAGATTCCCTAATTGATGACAATACATTAGCTAGAGTGAGATTTAACAATGAAGCTTCTAGTAAATTTAGTATGACCCAAGACAGCATAAGACTACTGTAATATGGTGACCAAAGCTGTTGAATAGATCATTTAGTGATATTTCAATTTTTGGATAAAGAATTGCTTAATTTGTTAAAATTTTCAAATAAAAACACTGACAGTTCAATTACGTTAGTTAAGTGATAGTAATCAGTAAAAAGTAAACTACATGCCACAGACAGTAACAAAGTCTAGGATTTATGCTAAATTAGTATTTTTCCAGTGAAATTGAAACAGCTAACTTTGATAAATTAATGAAGCATTATCAAGGTACTTAGGGCTCACTGTACACGAATCTCCTTAAGAATAATAAATAAAATAACCAATTCGCCCTATGCCAAAAACCGTGGCGTGACTTTTTTCTTGAAGTCATGGCTCCTGAGTTCCAATTGCACAGTTGAACACTACTTTTCTTGTGATTAAGAAACATCACCACTATGTCTACCGTCTGACATTTGTTGATTTCAGGTAAGAGACCAACTTTATCCTGAAAAAGAAATATTTCATGAGTTACTCCTATTACAATTTAGGAAAAATATGACTTTCAGAAAATGTAGAATTAACTCAATTAATATTGTATTTTGTATATCCTTTTACTCTTATAGACACATTACATTAGCATAAAGATGATTTCAAATTAAAATTTCTGCACGACTCAAAGAAAATTATATCGCTAAAATAAACTTCTTGTGATAATTGAGAATTAGTTAACCTTCTCTATCATACAAGGAAACAGTGCAATGTCTCAGACAAAAGTTATCCTTAAACCATATTCATAACACCTAGCATTGTATCTCCAACATCACTTTTAATAAGGAATGATACATATTAATACAACGTTCAGAAGAATTCCTTTCTATCCTGAAGATTTATTCTTTTGTCCTGCAAGAGTAAAATCCATTTATGGCGGAGGCATTGGAATACTGTAATTCATTCATAAAAGGTTAAATGAATCTGTCCATTTGAAACCTTAACTGGAGACTAAATTCTTTCTTTCTTTCTTTCTTTGTCTACATCTTTTCCCACTTCTATGTGGGGTCGATGTTTCTGGTCAGCTTTCTCCATCCACCTCTGTCCCACACCCCATCACCGGTTAATCCCTTTGATCGAAGGTCATCTTTGATACAGTCCACCCACCTTCGCTTTGGTCTCCCTCTCCTTCTCGTTCCCTGTACCTCCATTTCCATTACTCTCCTCCCAATATACTGTTCATCTCTTCTCATGACATGACCGTACCACCTCAGTCTACTTTCTTGGATCTTACCTGATAGTTTTCTAACTCCTGTGGTACCCCCTAATTACCTCATTCCGTATCTTATCTCTTCTTGTCACCCCACACATCCATCTCAACATTCTCTTTAAACCTGTTCTACATAGGTAATACAACCTGCTAACATTTGGTTTTGGGTAAAATTATAACATTTATGTAAGAAGTCATTTAGAAATAATTTGATAAATTAATTGGCTCGTGTTATTTTCCATTGAACC